>NC_069499.1:357770646-357849647 GCF_027579735.1 Bombina bombina
GGGAAGTTTCTTGTTTAGATGAGAGGCCATCAGATCTATTTCTGGAAGTCCCCACATTTGGACAATCTGAAGAAATACCTCTGGGTGAAGAGACCCCCACACAGCTCCCCAACCTGTAAGACTTGCATCTGTTGAGATTACAGTCCAGGTCGGAAGAACAAAAGAAGCCCCCTGAACTAAACAATGGTGATCTGTCCACCACGTCAGAGAGTGTCGTACAATCGGTTTTAAAGATATTAATTGAGATATCTTTGTGTAATCCCTGCACCACTGGTTCAGCATACAGAGCTGAAGAGGTCGCATGTGAAAACGAGCAAAGGGGATCGCGTCCGATGCAGCAGTCATAAGACCTAGAATTTCCATGCATAAGTCTACCGAAGGGAATGATTGTGACTGAAGGTTTCGACAAGCTGATATCAATTTTAGACGTCTCTTGTCTGTCAAAGATAGTCATGGACACTGAATCTATCTGGAAACCCAAAAAGGTTACCCTTGTCTGAGGAATCAATGAACTTTTTTTAGTAAATTTATCCTCCAACCATGATCTTGAAGAAACACAAGTCGATTCGTATGAGATTCTGCTAAATGTGAAGACTGAGCAAGTACCAAGATATCGTCCAAATAAGGAAATACCACAATACCCTGTTTTCTGATTACAGACAGAAGGGCACCGAGAACCTTTGTAAAAATTCTTGGAGCTGTTGCTAGGCCAAACGGCAGAGCCACAAACTGGTAATGCTTGTCTAGGAACGAGAATCTCAGAAACTGATAATGATCTGGATGAATCGGAATATGCAGATATGCATCCTGTAAATCTATGGTAGACATATAATGCCCTTGCTGAACAAAAGGCAGGATAGTCCTTACAGTTACCATTTTGATTGTTGGTATCCTTACATAACGATTCAATATTTTTAGATCCAGAACTGGTCTGAAGGAATTCTCCTTCTTTGGTACAATGAAGAGATTTGAATAAAACCCCAGCCCCTGTTCCAGAACTGGAACTGGCATAATTACTCCAGCCAACTCTAGATCTGAAACACATTTCAGAAATGCTTGAGCCTTCGCTGGATTTACTGGGACACGGGAAAGAAAAAATCTTTGCAGGAGGCCTTATCTTGAAGCCAATTCTGTACCCTTCTGAAACAATATTCTGAATCCAAAGATTGTGAACGGAATTGATCCAAATTCCTTTGAAAAAACGTAATCTGCCCCCTACCAGCTGAGCTGGAATGAGGGCCGCACCTTCATGTGGACTTAGGAGCTGGCTTTGATTTTCTAAAAGGCTTGGATTTATTCCAGACTGGAGATGGTTTCCAAACTGATACCGCTCCTGAGGATGAAGGATCAGGCTTTTGTTCCTTGTTGTGACGAAAGGAACGAAAACTATTATTAGACCTAAATTTACCTTTAGATTTTTTATCCTGTGGTAAAAAAGTTCCTTTCCCTCCAGTAACAGTTGAGATAATAGAATCCAACTGAGAACCAAATAATTTATTACCCTGGAAAGAAAGGGAAAGCAGAGTAGACTTAGAAGACATATCAGCATTCCAAGTTTTAAGCCATAAAGCTCTTCTAGCTAAAATAGCTAGAGACATATACCTGACATCAACTCTAATGATATCAAAGATGGCATCACAAATAAAATTATTAGCATGTTGAAGAAGAATAATAATGCTATGAGAATTATGATCTGTTACTTGTTGCGCTAAAGCTTCCAACCAAAAAGTTGAAGCTGCAGCAACATCCGCCAAAGATATAGCAGGTCTAAGAAGAAGAGCCGTTATCAGAATGATGTTCATTTAAAAATTCATCTGAAAAATGAGAAGTTTTAAAAGACTTTATACGTTTACTAGAAGGAGGAATAACAGACATAGCCTTCTTAATGGATTTAGAAACAAAATCTCTTATGTTATCAGGAACACTGAGTATTAGATGTTGACGGAACAGCAACAGGTAATGTAACTTTACTAAAGGAAATATTATCTGCATTAACAAGTTTGTCATGACATTCAATACAAACAGCTGGAGGAACAGCTACCAAAAGTTTACAGCAGATACACTTAGCTTTGATAGCTCCAGCACCAGGCAGCGATTTTCCAGAAGTATCTTCTGACTCAGCTTCAACATGGGACATCTTGCAATATGTAATAGAAAAAACAACATATAAAGCAAAATTGATCAAATTCCTTAAATGACAGTTTCAGGAATGGGTAAAAATGCCAGTGAACAAGCTTCTAGCAACCAGAAGCAATAAAAAATGAGACTTAAATAATGTGGAGACAAAAGTGACGCCCATATTTTTTTAGCGCCAAATAAGACGCCCACATTATTTGGCGCCTAAATGCTTTTGGCGCCAAAAATGACGCCACATCCGGAACGCCAACATTTTTGGCGCAAAAGAACGTCAAAAATGACGCAACTTCCGGCGACACGTATGACGCCGGAAACAGAAAAAAAAATTTTGCGCCAAAAAAGTCAGCGCCAAGAATTACGCAATAAAATGAAGCATTTTCAGCCCCCGCGAGCCTAACAGCCCACAGGGAAAAGTCAATTTTTAAGGTAAGAAAAAATTTGTTTTATTCAAATGCATTATCCCAAATATCAAACTGACTGTCTGAAAATAAGGAATGTTGAACATCCTGAGTCAAGGCAAATAAATGTTTGAATACATATATTTAGAACTTTATAAAAAGTGCCCAACCATAGCTTAGAGTGTCACAGAAAATAAGACTTACTTACCCCAGGACACTCATCTACATGTTGTAGAAAGCCAAACCAGTACTGAAACAAAAATCAGCAGAGGTAATGGTATATATATGAGTATATCGTCGATCTGAAAAGGGAGGTAAGAGATGAATCTCTACGACCGATAACAGAGAACCTATGAAATAGACCCCGTAGAAGGAGATCATTGAATTCAAATAGGCAATACTCTCCTCACATCCCTCTGACATTCACTGCACGCTGAGAGGAAAACCGGGCTCAAACCTGCTACGGAGCGCATATCAACGTAGAATCTAGCACAAACTTACTTCACCACCTCCATAGGAGGCAAAGTTTGTAAAACTGATTTGTGGGTGTGGTGAGGGGTGTATTTGTAGGCATTTTGAGGTTTGGGAAACTTTGCCCCTCCTGGTAGGAATGTATATCCCATACGTCACTAGCTCATGGACTCTTGCTAATTACATGAAAGAAATATATGTATGTATGTGTATGTATGTATGTATGTATGTATATATATATATATATATATATATATATATATATATGCAGCCACCAATCAGCAGCTAAAACCTCTGTTCTTTGCTGCTCCTGATCTTGTCTAGATAACCCTTTCAGCAAAGGATAACGAGGAGTAAGTAAATTGGAAAGTTTAAAATTGTATGCTCTGTGTCATTGTGACTTACTGCCCCTCTAATGTTAAGTCAATTTCTAGCTTGGAAAAAAAATGTATTTATCTGCCTCATCAACAAAAAAACAAACAAAAGCCACATGTAGGTTTTTTTGTCTGTCCTGTTAGGTAGCATAGTTTCAGACTCGGAGTGTATCTGATCTGCATTATTTATTATTTGCAGTGTTGTGGATCAGAGAGTATTCAGAATAACATGGCTGGCGGAATCTGAAAAGCTTTTCTGCTGATGGCATATCTGCCATGATGACTGGCACCTAGAGGGAATGAGCAGCACTTTAGATAAGAGCTGATTAAATATTTCCAAAAATGCAGCATGTGTTCCATTACTGGAGAAGGCAAACATTTGCAGCTGCAGTCTTTGTTCCTTTTATTTGCTATACTGTTTGGCTTGTAAATTAATTCAAATGTGTGTAATGTAATAAGAGTTTCTGAATTATCTGCTCTTTCTCGTGAGTCTCCTTTTCTGATTTTTTTTTCCATCAGGATAAGGCAGTTTTGCGGACTTCATTTAAATTCTTACCTAAAGTTGTGAATTCCAACAACATTAGTAGGGAAATTGTTGTCCCTTCTTTGTGTCCCCATCCAAGAATTCTTTGGAAAGATCTCTACATTCTTTGGATGTGAGAGCTTTGAAGTATTATGTTGAAGCTACTAAAGTTTTCAGGAAGACTTCTAGTCTATTTGTTATCTTTTCTGGTTCTAGGAAAGGTCAGAAGGCTTCTGCCATTTCTTTGGCATCTTGGTTAAAGGGCCATTATACACTCAAAAAAATATAGGCTATTTAAATTAAGCACCAAAAGAAGATAAAGTTTGCAATTGACAAGTATTAGCAATTTTGCTGCTAACTCTCCTAAAAATGATTTTAAAGTTTCTAATCCTCTCAGTGAATGAGAATACGAACGTAATCTCCACTAGTTTTAGAGCAAGGCTTTTTCTACACTCCCTATCTAGTGTCTTTTACAGCCAGGCCCCATGCTGGGGCTGTCTGTATAATAGATGAGCCTGTCACAAATCCCCTCACCTCTCTCAGCCGTTTCTTTCTGACTATTTACACTGGCTGGGCACAATCTCACTCCCCCCTGACTCTCTCCTCCTGGTAAGCATTCAGTAGACACAAGGGGAATATTCCACTCACAGCTCTGTGAAACATGATCCTGAGATGTTTTACAGAGCTTTGTGTGAAAATATTCAGAGTGCCGTAGTGAGGACAAAGAGGGAGTCAGATACATGCACAGTTGCACTGTTTTTTATATGGGCAGATGTATTTTACATGTATATCAGCTGAGCGTGAGATATGTAAAGCATTTCATTGTATCTGTAACAAACTGCACAAGTTAAATCACAGGGATTCTACCCCAGCAGTGTCTCAGTTTTATCTGCACCTCGGCAGCATCCAGAGCTCCGCCCCCAGCTTTACAGCTACAATATGAATATTTATGAGGAGGCAGGAGAGTGGGAGTAGCTGGGGGCGGAGCTATGGATGTTGCCGAGGTGCAGATAAAACTGAGACACTGCTGGAGTAGAATCCCTGTGATTTAACTTGTGCAGTTTGTTACAGATACAATGAAATGCTTTACATATCTCACGCTCAGCTGATATACATGTAAAATACATTTGCCCATATAAAAAAAACAGTGCAACTGTGCATATATCTGACTCCCTCTTTGTCCTCACTACGGCACTCTGAATATTTTCACACAAAGCTCTGTAAAACATCTCAGGATCATGTTTCACAGAGCTGTGAGTGGAATATTCCCCTTGTGTCTACTGAATGCTTACCGGGAGGAGAGAGTCAGGGGGGAGTGAGATTGTGCCCAGCCAGTGTAAATAGTCAGAAAGAAACGGCTGAGAGAGGTGAGGGGATTTGTGACAGGCTTATCTATTATACAGACAGCCCCAGCATGGGGGCTGGCTGTAAAGGACACTAGATAGGGAGTGTAGAAAAAGCCTTGCTCTAAAGCTAGAGGAGATTACGTTCGTATTCTCATTCACTGAGAGGATTAGAAACTTTAAAATCATTTTTAGGAGAGTTAGCAGCTAAATTGCTAATACTTGTCAATTGCAAACTTTATCTTCTTTTGGTGCTTAATTTAAATAGCCTATATTTTTTGAGTGTATAATGGCCCTTTAAAGCTCTTGATTCATCACGCTTATTTGGAGTCTGGTAAATCCGCACCTCAGAGGATTACAGGTCATTCTACTAGGTCAGTTTCCACTTCCTGGGCTTTTAAGAATGAAGCTTCAGTTGATCAGATTTGCAAAGCAGCAACTTGGTCTTCTTTACATACATTTACTAAATTCTACCATTTTGATGTTTTCTCTAATTCAGAAGCAGTTTTTGGTTGAAAAGTTCTTCAGGCAGATGTTTCAGTTTGATTCTTCAGCTTATAATTAATTTTTTTTTCTTTTTCATTATAAGATTAAAATTTATGATTTGGGTAGTGGATTAATTTCTCTTGTTAAGTGTAGTCAGTCCACGGGTCATCCATTACTTATGGGATTATATCTCTCCCCAACAGGAAGTTGCAAGAGGATCACCCAAGCAGAGCTGCTATATAGCTCCTCCCCTCACATGTCATACCCAGTCATTCTCTTGCAAGTCTCAACAAAGGAGGTTGTGAGAGGAGACAGGAGTTTTTTACTTAATTCTTCAAACAAAAGTTTGTTATTTTAAAATGGCACCGGAGTGTGCTGTTTTTTCTCTCAGGCAGTATTTAGAAGAAGATCTGCCTGCGTTTTCTATGATCTTAGCAGACGTAACTAAGATCCACTGGCTGTTCTCGCGCATTCTGAGGAGGGGTAACTTCAGAAAGGGGAATAGCATGCGGGGTCCTCCGCAAATGAGGTATGTGCAGTATAATATTTTGTAGGAATGGAATTGACTAAGAAAACACTGCCGTTACCCATATGATGTAAGTACAGCCTTTAATGCAGTAGTAGCGACTGGTATCAGGCTGTTAAATGTATGCGCAGTTGAGTTATTTTCTAGGGACTAGAATTTGACTGAGAAAATACTGTTAATACTGAAATAAATGTATAAGCCTTAACTGCAGTAGAAGCGACTGGTAGCAGGCTTAGTGATAACTTTACATAACACTGGAAAAGTTGTTTTTAAAACGTTTACTGGCATGTTATTCATTTTGTGAGGTACTTTGGTGATGAATCTTTTTGGGCATGATTTTTTTCCACATGGCTAACGTTTATTTCTGCATAGAAACAGTTGTAACAGGTCTCCCACTGTTGTAATATGAGTGGGAGGGGCCTTTTTTAGCGCCTTGTTGCGCAGATAAAATTCTAGCACAGTCTTCCTGCCTTTTCCTCCTTGATCCAGGACGTCTCCAGAGAGCTCAGGGGTCTTCAAAATTCAATTTTGAGGGAGGTAATCAGTCACAGCAGACCTGTGACAGTGTGTTTGACTGTGAGAAAAACGTTAAATCTAAAATTGATTATCCGGTTGTGGGTATTGAGGGGTTAATCATCAGTTTGCTAGTGGGTGCAATCCTCTGCTAGATTCATACATTTATTGTTAAAATTGTTGGCTATAACTGAATTAGTTCATTGTTATTTCAACTGTGACAGTTTTTTTGTGTTTTTAAAAAGCGCTGCTGCGTTTTTTCATATTGCTTGTTAATTCACTGACAGTTTTTTTTTTTCCAAGCTTGCTAGCCTTCATTGCTGTTAAACATGTCTGATACAGATGAATCTACTTGTTCATTATGTTTAAAAGCCAATGTGGAGCCCAATAGAAATTTGTGTACCAATTGTATTGATGTTACTTTAAATAAAAGTCAGTCTTTACCGGTAAAGAAATTATCACCAGACATCGAGGGGGAAGTTATGCCGTCTAACTCTCCTCACGTGTCAGTACCTTCGCCTCCCGCTCAGGAGGTGCGTGAGATTGTGTACAAGTACATCAAGGCCCTTACAAATCACTTTGCATGATATGGCTAATGTTATGAAAGAAGTATTATCTAATTTGCCTGAGTTAAGAGGCAAGCGCGATAGCTCTGGGTTTAGGACAGAGCGCGCCGATGACACGAGAGCCATGTCCGATACTGCGTCACAATTTGCAGAACATGAGGACGGAGAGCTTCATTCTGTGGGTGACGGATCTGATCCGGGGAGACCGGATTCAGAAATTTTAAATTTAAGCTTGAGAACCTCCGTGTATTGCTAGGGGAGGTGTTAGCGGCTCTGAATGATTGCGACACGGTGGCAATCCCAGAGAAATTATGTAGGCTGGATAAATACTATGCAGTACCGGTGTGTACTGACGTTTTTCCTATACCTAAAAGGCTTACAGAGATTATTAGCAAGGAGTGGGATAGACCCGGTGTGCCTTTTTCCCCTCCTCCGATATTTAGAAAAATGTTCCCAATAGACGCCACCACACGAGACTTATGGCAGACGGTCCCTAAGGTGGAGGGAGCAGTTTCTACTTTAGCCAAGCGTACCACTATCCCGGTGGAGGATAGTTGTGCTTTCTCAGATCCAATGGATAAAAAATTAGAAGGTTACCTTAAGAAAATTTGCATACAAAGAGAGAAGCGCTCTACCAGGAACGAACAACAGCTCAGTGGCTTGTTCTATGGCGATTTACCACCCGGAAGCAGCCTCTTTTAGACCAGTGTGCTTTTCACAGAAGAAAACTTTCCTGAAGTATATCAGTCTGATCCCGCCAAGTAAGGTCAGTCCAGCCCCGAAATACCAGGCAATTCTCCTCTGAACAAGGAACATGACAACCCCAGACGATCGTTTCGGCCTCCTATGGGCCTCGTCAGTGAGGTGCAGCCACATTCCTCTAAGCACACTGGGCAAGGAGTCCACGTCTGGTTTCCCCCATAACCCATAGGGAGACTTCCCCAGGGTCATAATAATTTGCATACAAAGAGAGAAGCGCTCTACCAGGAACGAACAACAGCTCAGTGGCTTGTTCTATGGCGATTTACCACCCGGAAGCAGCCTCTTTTAGACCAGTGTGCTTTTCACAGAAGAAAACTTTCCTGAAGTATATCAGTCTGATCCCGCCAAGTAAGGTCAGTCCAGCCCCGAAATACCAGGCAATTCTCCTCTGAACAAGGAACATGACAACCCCAGACGATCGTTTCGGCCTCCTATGGGCCTCGTCAGTGAGGTGCAGCCACATTCCTCTAAGCACACTGGGCAAGGAGTCCACGTCTGGTTTCCCCCATAACCCATAGGGAGACTTCCCCAGGGTCATAATAATTTGCATACAAAGAGAGAAGCGCTCTACCAGGAACGAACAACAGCTCAGTGGCTTGTTCTATGGCGATTTACCACCCGGAAGCAGCCTCTTTTAGACCAGTGTGTGAAAGTTTTTCTCTGTGAAAGGCACATGTTGAGCAAAAAGAGGCTGCTTCTTGGGTGGTAACTAGCCATAGAACAAGCTATTATGCTATTGTTCGTTTCCAGGTTGAGCGCTTCTCTCTTTTTATTTATGCAAATTATGACATTTTGGGAAGTCTCCCTAAGTGTGATGCGGGAATCCAGACGTGGACCCGTTGCTCAGTGTGCCTAGAGGGATATGGCTGCACCTCACTGACGAGGCCCACAATAGGCCGAAACGTACGTCTGGGGTTTTGCTGTTTCTCTCGTTCAGAGAAGGATTGCCTGGTATTTCGGGGCTGGACTGTACTGTGAAGTCAGGATCAGACTGATATGCTTCAGGAAAGTTTTTCTCTGTGAAAGGCACATGTTGAGCAAAAAGAGGCTGCTTCTTGGGTGGTAACTAGCCATAGAACAAGCTATTATGCTATTGTTCGTTTCCAGGTTGAGCGCTTCTCTCTTTTTATTTATGCAAATTATGACATTTTGGGAAGTCTCCCTAAGTGTGATGCGGGAATCCAGACGTGGACCCGTTGCTCAGTGTGCCTAGAGGGATATGGCTGCACCTCACTGACGAGGCCCACAATAGGCCGAAACGTACGTCTGGGGTTTTGCTGTTTCTCTCGTTCAGAGAAGGATTGCCTGGTATTTCGGGGCTGGACTGTACTGTGAAGTCAGGATCAGACTGATATGCTTCAGGAAAGTTTTTCTCTGTGAAAGGCACATGTTGAGCAAAAAGAGGCTGCTTCTTGGGTGGTAACTAGCCATAGAACAAGCTATTATGCTATTGTTCGTTTCCAGGTTGAGCGCTTCTCTCTTTTTATTTATGCAAATTATGACATTTTGGGAAGTCTCCCTAAGTGTGATGCGGGAATCCAGACGTGGACCCGTTGCTCAGTGTGCCTAGAGGGATATGGCTGCACCTCACTGACGAGGCCCACAATAGGCCGAAACGTACGTCTGGGGTTTTGCTGTTTCTCTCGTTCAGAGAAGGATTGCCTGGTATTTCGGGGCTGGACTGTACTGCGAAGTCAGGATCAGACTGATATGCTTCAGGAAAGTTTTTCTCTGTGAAAGGCACATGTTGAGCAAAAAGAGGCTGCTTCTTGGGTGGTAACTAGCCATAGAACAAGCTATTATGCTATTGTTCGTTTCCAGGTTGAGCGCTTCTCTCTTTTTATTTATACCTTAAGAAAATGTTTGTTCAACAAGGTTTTATATTACAGCCCCTTGCATGCATTGCGCCCGTCACTGCTGCGGCGGCATTCTGGTTTGAGTCTCTGGAAGAGGCTATTCGCACAGCTCCATTGGATGAGATTATGAACAAGCTTAAAGCCCTTAAGCTAGCTAATGCATTTGTTTCGGATGCCGTGGTGCATTTAACCAAACTAACGGCTAAGAACGCCATCCAGGCGCGCAGAGCGCTATCGCTTAAATCCTGGTCAGCAGATGTAACTTCAAGCGTCAAGTTTTCAAACTGCCAAGTCTCATACAGAGATAGTTCTGGCATTTCTGAGGTCGCATGGGTGGAAGGTGAACGTGGAAAAGAGTTCTCTATTTCCACTCACAAGGGTCCCCTTCTTAGGGACTCTTATAGATTCTGTAGAGATGAAAATTTACCTGACGGAGGCCAGGTTATCAAAACTTCTAAATGCTTGCCGTGCCCTTCATTCCATTCCACACCCGTCAGTAGCTCAGTGCATGGAAGTAATCGGCTTAATGGTAGCAGCAATGGACATAGTACCATTTGCGCGCCTGCATCTCAGACCGCTGCAATTATGCATGCTCAGTCAGTGGAATGGGGATTACTCAGATTTGTCCCCTCTAATAAATCTGGATCAAGAGACCAGGGATTCTCTTCTCTGGTGGCTTTCTCGACTCCATCTGTCCAAAGGGATGACCTTTCGCAGGCCAGATTGGACGATTGTAACAACAGATGCCAGCCTTCTAGGTTGGGGCGCAGTCTGGAACTCCCTGAAGGCTCAGGGATCGTGCACTCAGGAGGAGAAATTCCTCCCAATAAATATTCTGGAATTAAGAGCGATATTCAATGCTCTTCTAGCTTGGCCTCAGTTGGCAACACTGAGGTTCATCAGATTTCAGTCGGACAATATCACGACTGTGGCTTACATCAACCATCAAGGGGGAACCAGGAGTTCCCTAGCGATGTTGGAAGTATCAAAGATAATTCGCTGGGCAGAGTCCAACTCTTGCCACCTGTCGGCGATCTATATCCCAGGCGTGGAGAACTGGGAGGCGGACTTCCTAAATCGTCAGACTTTTCATCCGGGGGAGTGGGAACCTCATCCGGAGGTCTTTGCTCAACTAATTCATCGTTGGGGCAAACCGGAACTGGATCTCATGGCTTCTCAACAGAATGCCAAACTTCCTTGCTACGGATCCAGGTCCAGGGACCCGGGAGCGGCGCTGATAGATGCTCTAGCAGCCCCTTGGGGTTTCAACATGGCTTATGTGTTTCCACCATTTCCGCTGCTTCCTCGGCTGATTGCCAAGATCAAACAGGAGAGAGCATCGGTGATTCTGATAGCACCTGCGTGGCCACGCAGGACCTGGTATGCAGATCTAGTGGGCATGTCGTCCTGTCCACCATGGTCTCTACCTCTGAGACAGGACCTTCTAATTCAGGGTCCTTTCAACCATCCAGATCTAATTTCTCTGAGGCTGACTGCATGGAGATTGAACGCTTGATTCTATCAAAGCGTGGCTTCTCGGAGTCAGTTATTGATACCTTAATACAGGCTCTTAAACCTGTTACCAGAAAAATTTACCATAAGATTTGGCGTAAATACTTATATTGGTGTGAATCCAAGAGTTACTCATGGAGTAAAGTTAGGATTCCTAGGATTTTGTCCTTTCTACAAGAGGGTTTAGAAAAGGGTTTATCTGCTAGTTCATTAAAGGGACAGATTTCTGCTCTGTCTATTCTGTTACACAAACGTCTGGCAGATGTTCCAGACGTTCAGGCTTTGGCTAGAATTAAGCCTGTGTTTAAGACTGTTGCTCCGCCGTGGAGCTTAAACTTAGTTCTTAAAGTTCTTCAAGGTGTTCCGTTTGAACCCCTCCATTCCATTGATATTAAGCTGTTATCTTGGAAAGTTCTGTTTTTGATGGCTATTTCCTCGGCTCGAAGAGTCTCTGAGTTAACTGCCCTACACTGTGATTCTCCTTATCTGATTTTCCATTCAGACATGGTAGTTCTGCGTACTAAACCTGGGTTTTTACCTAAGGTAGTTTCTAACAGGAATATCAATCAAGAGATTGTTGTTCCATCATTATGTCCTAACCCTTCTTCAAAGAAGGAACGACTTTTGCATAATCTGGACGTAGTCCGTGCCCTGAAGTTCTATTTACAGGCAACTAAAGATTTTCGTCAAACTTCTTCCCTGTTTGTTTTTTACTCGGGACAGAGGAGAGGTCAAAAGGCTTCGGCTACCTCTCTCTCCTTTTGGCTTCGTAGCATAATACGTTTAGCCTATGAGACTGCTGGACAGCAGCCTCCTGAAAGAATTACAGCTCATTCCACTAGAGCTGTGGCTTCCACCTGGGCCTTTAAAAATGAGGCCTCTGTTGAACAGATTTGCAAGGCTGCAACTTGGTCTTCACTTCACACTTTTTCAAAATTTTACAAATTTGACACTTTTGCTTCTTCGGGGGCTATTTTTGGGAGAAAGGTGCTTCAGGCAGTGGTTCCTTCCGTTTAAAGTTCCTGCCTTGTCCCTCCCATCATCTGTGTACTTTAGCTTTGGTATTGGTATCCCATAAGTAATGGATGACCCGTGGTCTTTTATGGCAGACCTAAATTTTAATTAAACTCAAGTCACCACTGCACCCTATGGTTTCTCCTTTCTCGTCTTGTTTCGGTCGAATGACTGGATATGACATGTGAGGGGAGGAGCTATATAGCAGCTCTGCTTGGGTGATCCTCTTGCAACTTCCTGTTGGAGAGATATAATCCCATAAGTAATGGATGACCCGTGGACTGACTACACTACAAGAGAAATACATTTATCAGGTAAGCATAAATTATGTTTTTTTTCAACGGAATTGGCTGTCTTTATTCTTTATCCCTCCATCTCTAGTGACTCTTGCGTGGAGTTCCACATCTTGGGTATTCCTATCCCATACGTCACTAGCTCATGGACTCTTGCCAATTACATGAATGAAAACATAATTTATGTAAGAATTTACCTGATGATTAATTTCTTTCATATTGGCAAGAGTCCATGAGGCCCACCCTTTTTATGGTGGTTATGATTTTTTTGTGTAAAGCACAATTATTCAAATTCCTTTGTTTTTGCTTTTTGCTCCTTTCTTTATCACCCCACTTCTTGGCTATTCGTTAAACTGAATTGTGGGTGTGGTGAGGGGTGTATTTGTAGGCATTTTGAGGTTTGGGAAACTTTGCCCCTCCTGGTAAGATTGTATATCCCATACGTCACTAGCTCATGGACTCTTGCCAATAATGAATTTATCAGGTAAATTCTTACATAAATTATGTTTTTGTGTATGACGATGTTTTCAATTAAAAAATATTTTAACATAAATTACTGAAATTTGCAGAATAGGTCGGGATACAATCGGGAAAATCAGCTATTTCAAATAACAAAAGGTGAAGGAGTTGTTTGTATACAATATAACACATTCTATAATCCTTATTTAAGAATGTTTGCTTGATATGTGTGCTCAGGTGACATGAGGTGCTCTTAATTTTTTTTTTTTTTTTTCTCCTATGTTAGTAAAGGACAGTCAAAAGTAAACTTAAATTAATTGGATAGAGCATAACATTTTAAACAACTTTCCACTTCTATTAACAATTTTGTTAGTTCTATAGGCAGCCTTTTGTTCGAGTAATCATAGGTAAGCTCGTGCATGTGTCTTTAGCCATCTGGCAGCAGTTTACAACTATGTGTAATATTGCTATAAACATTGTTGCAAACACTGCTGCCAGATTGCTAAGGACACATGCTTGCTCCTGATCTTATCTGGAATGACTTTTTAGCAGAGAATACTATGAGAACTGAGTAAAATTGATAATGTAAGTAAATTGGAAAGTTGTTAAAAATGTAATGCTCTACCTTAATTGTGAACATTTAATTTTGACTTTGCTGTCCCTTTAAGTTTAAAATTATATGTCCCAGAATTAACATGAAATTTTTTTTCTGTGGAAAAATAAATGCTTATTTTGAATGGAATTTCTATTAAAGCGATGGTAAACTTGATATTTCAGATGGAGTAGCTAGAGCGCTGATTGGAGAACAATTCAGACAGTTAACTCAGAAAATTGACTTTTGAAGTGGGCGGCAGATAGCGGGGTAGTTGAATTTCATATCTATATTAAAAAGTAAGTTATAGTGCATCTTCGTTACAACTGATGAAACAATCACTTTAAGGTTTTTTTTCTTTCTGCGGTGCCCTTTTAGAAAGCATACTTTTATGTGGTTAAATGGTCTTTAGAGTAGTTTTGCCTTTCAAATCAGGGAATTATTAGTTCCTATATATGATTCGATGCTTATTCAAAAGTACTCAGTTTCTTAAAGGGACCGCAAATGTAAAAAATGTTATATAATTCTGCACATAGTTAAATGGTGGGGGATGGCAACCCCATATCAATACCCGTCGTTTTGGAATAAGATGTCCAGCAAGCTCATATAGGTGCAATGGTCAGGTGTCCACACACTTTTGGTCATTTACTGTATGAACATATTTATATTTCTCTTGCAAGGTGTATCCAGTCCACGGATTCATCCTTTACTTGTGGGATATTCTCATTCCCTACAGGAAGTGGCAAAGAGAGCACACAGCAGAGCCGTCCATACAGCTCCCCCTCTAGCTCCACCCCCCAGTCATTCTCTTTGCCGGCTCTAAGCACTAGGGTCTCTCTATGGGAGGGTAAAGTGAATGTGGTGTTAGAATTGTAGTTTTATTATCTTCAATCAAAAGTTTATTTTTAAATGGTACCGGTTTGTACTATTTACACTCTGGCAGAAAAAAGATGAAGAATTCTGCTGAGAGGAAGATGATTTTAGCATGTTGTAACTAAAATCCATTGCTGTTCCCACACAGAACTGAGGAGTACCAGAAAACTTAAGTTGGGGGGAACAGTTTGCAGGCTTGACTGCAATGAGGTATGTTCAGTCATTTATTTCTAGACAAGACTGAGATAATGCTAGAAGACTGACAATATCCCCATGTGGGGAGGGTAAGCTATGTTCTGAGACTTAGTAGAGAATTGAATGCTTACATAACAGGGCTAATTATGCTGGTTGACACTAACTTAGGGCAATCTATTATTTTACTTAAGAAATACTTGTGGGAGACACTTTTAAAGCACTTTTGAGTACTTTCTGGGGTTATTATCCACATGGCTAAAATTTATTCACTTAGAAGTGATTTTTGTAGGCCTCTTAGCTCCGGAGTGGGAGGGGCCTAATTTCGCGCCTCAGATGCGCAGTTAGAATTGAAAGACAAGTTCATGCTGCTTCACATGGAGGGTCCTGCTGCTGTTTGAGGGCCTAAAAGAAGCTTCATTCCCCCAAAACTGATCCCTAAGGGCAGGTAGGGCCACAGCAGTAAGCTGTGGCAAGGTGCTGTAGTAATTTAACCGGTTATTGGCTTTAGGCTGTTCCGGTTTGGGCATTAAGGGGTTAATCGTTTTGAAACTTGTGGTACAATCTTATTAAGACTTTAGGTACATACTGTGAAAATTTCAAAAGGATTGCTTTATTTTTCACTGTTTCGCAAAATTGTGTGCTTTTTATTTCTTAAAGGCACAGTAACGTTTTTTCAAATTGTGTATTTTATTTGTTTAAAGTGATTTCTAAGCCTGTTTGTACATAATACTAGTCTGTTAAACATGTCTGAGACCAAGGAAAGTCCTTGTTCAATGTGTTTAGAAGCCATGGTGGAACCCCCTCTCAGAATGTGTCCCAATTGCACTAATGTGTCTATACACTTTAAAGATCATATTGTTGCACTTAAAAATGTGGCCCTAGATGATTTTCAGACTGAAGGTAATGAGGATAGTCCGTCTACCTCTCCCCATGTGTCACAACCAGTTAGGCCCGCTCAAGCGATGCCTAGTACCTCTAGTGCGTCTGCCCCTATTACATTGCAACAACTAGCGGCAGTCATGGATAACTCCCTTGCGGCCTTCCTATCTAAACTGCCAGTTTTTCCTGCAAAGCGTGATAGCTGTTTTAAGAACAGATTATGAGCAATCTGAAGCTTTGGTAGCCTTATCTGATGTACCCTCACAACGCTCTGAAGTGGGTGTGATCGACTTGATGTCTGAGGGAGAAATTTACGATTCAGGAAAGGTTTCTCATCAGGCAGATTCAGATACATTTAGCATTTAAATTTAAACTGGAATACATTCCGCATATTGCTCAGGGAGGTATTAGCTACTCTGGATGATTGTGACCCTATGGTGGTCCCAGAGAAATTGTGTAAAATGGACAAGTACCTAGAGGTCCCTGTATACACTGATGTGTTTCCGGTCCCTAAGAGGGTTGTGGATATTGTTACTAAGGAGTGGGATAGACCAGGTGTCCCTTTTGTTCCCCCTCCTATTTTTAAGAAAATGTTCCCCGTAACTGACCCCATGCGGGACTCGTGGCAGACGGTCCCTAAGGTAGAGGGGGCTGTTTCTTCACTTGCTAAACGCACAACCATACCAATTGAAGACAGTTGTGCTTTTAAAGACCCTATGGATAAAAAGTTAGAGGGTTTACTTAAGAAAATTTTAGTCCAACAAGGTTTTCTTCTCCAACCTATTGCCTGCATTATTCCTGTAACTACTGCAGCTGCTTTCTGGTTTGAGGCGCTGGAGGATTAGCTCCAGACGGAGACCTCATAGGACGAAATTATGGATAGAATTAAGGCTCTAAAGCTGGCTAATTCTTTTATCATAGATGCCGCTTTGCAATTGGCTAAACTAGCGGCAAAAAATTCAGGTTTCGCCATTATGGTGCGCAGAGCGCTTTGGCTCAAGTCATGGTCGGCCGATGTGTCGTCAAAATCCAAATTATTAAATATCCCTTTCAAAGGAAAGACCCTTTTCGGGCCAGAATTGAAAGAGATCATTTCAGAAATCACCGGGGGAAAGGGCCATGCTCTCCCTCAGGACAAGCCCTTTAAGGCTAAAAACAAAGCTAATTTTCATTCCTTTCGTAATTTCAGGAGCGGTCCCGCTTCAGCTTCTACAGCTGCAAAGCAAGAGGGTAACGCTTCACAGCCCAAGGCAACCTGGAAGCCTTACCAGGGCTGGAACAAGGGTAAACAGGCCAAAAAGCCTGCAGCTGCTACCAAGACAGCATGAAGGGGTAGCCCCCGATCTGGGACCGGATCTGGTAGGGGGCAGACTTTCTCTCTTCGCTCAGGCCTGGGCAAGAGATGTTTACGATCCCTGGGCATTAGAGGTTGTTTCCCAGGGATATCTTCTAGAATTCAAGGACTCCCCTCCAAGGGGAAGGTTCCACATTTCTCGTCTGTCCACAGACCAGACAAAGAAAGAGGCGTTCTTACGCTGTGTAGAAGATCTACATACAATGGGAGTGATATACCCAGTTCCAATTGCAGAACAAGGACTGGGTTTTTACTCAAACCTGTTTGTGGTTCCCAAAAAAGAAGGAACTTTCAGACCAATCCTGGATCTAAAAATTCTAAACAGATTCCTCAGAGTCCCATCATTCAAGATGGAGACCATTCGGACAATCTTACCTATGATCCAGGAAGGTCAATATATGACTACCGTGGATCTAAAGGATGCGTACCTGCATATTCCTATCCTCAAAGATCATCATCAGTTCCTCAGGTTCGCTTTTCTAGACAAGCATTACCAGTTCGTGGCTCTTCCATTTGGGTTAGCCACTGCTCCCAGAATTTTCACAAAGGTGCTAGGGTCCCTTCTTGCGGTTCTAAGACCGCAGGGCATAGCAGTGGCGCCTTATTTAGACGACATCTTAATTCAGGCGCCGTCTTTTCACAGAGCCAAGGCTCACACAGAGATTGTATTGGCCTTTCTGAGGTCTCACGGGTGGAAGGTGAATATCAAAAAGAGTTCTCTGTCCCCACTCACAAGGGTTCCTTTCCTAGGAACACTAATAGATTCGGTAGAAATGAAAATATTTCTGACAGATATCAGAAAGTTGAAACTTTTAACTACTTGCCGAGTTCTTCATTCCATTCCTCAGCCATCTGTAGCTCAGTGCATGGAGGCAATCGGATTAATGATAGCGGCAATGGATATAGTCCCTTTCGCTCGGATACATCTCAGACCACTGCAACTATGCATGCACAAACAGTGGAATGGGGATTATGCAGATTTGTCTCCTCAAATACAGTTGGACCAGGAGACCAGGGATTCTCTTCTCTGGTGGTTGTCTCAGGATCACCTGTCTCAGGGAATATGTTTCCGCAGACCAGAGTGGATCATTGTAACGACTGACGCCAGTCTGTTAGGCTGGGGTGCAGTCTGGGACTCCATGAAAGCTCAAGGCTTATGGTCTTGGGAAGAATCTCTTCTCCCGATAAACATTCTGGAGCTGAGGGCGATATTCAACGCGCTTCAGGCATGGCCTCAACTAGCTGCGGCCAAATTCATCAGATTTCAGTCGGACAACATCACGACTGTAGCTTACATCAATCATCAAGGGGGAACAAAGAGTTCTTTAGCGATGAAGGAAGTAACCAAAATAATCAGGTGGGCGGAGGATCACTCCTGCCATCTCTCAGCAATTCACATCCCAGGAGTAGACAACTGGGAGTCGTTAGACCTTTCATCCGGGGGAGTGGGAACTCCACCCAGAGGTTTTTGCCCAGCTGACTCAGCTTTGGGGCACTCCAGAGTTGGATCTGATGGCGTCCCATCAGAACTCCAAACTTCCTCTCTACGGGGCCAGGTCCCGGGACCCCAAGGCGGCTTTGATAGATGCTCTGGCAGCACCTTGGTCCTTCAATCTGGCTTATGTTTTCCCACCGTTTCCCCTTCTCCCTCGTCTGATTGCCAGAATAAAGCAGGAGAAGGCTTTGGTGATTCTGATAGCGCCTGCGTGGATACGCAGGACTTGGTATGCAGACCTAGTGGACATGTCATCTGTCCCACCAAGGACATTGCAAATCAGGCAGGATCTTCTAATTCAGGGTCCATTCAAGCATCCAAATATAATTTCTCTACGTCTGACTGCTTGAAGATTGAACGCTTAATTATATCAAAGCGTGGTTTCTATGAGTCAGTTATAGATACTCTGATTCAGGCAAGAAAGCCTGCCACCAGGAAAATCTACCATAAAATATGGCGGAAATATCTTTGTTGGTGTGAATCCAAGGGTTACTCATGGAGTAAGATTAGGATTCCCAGGATATTGTCTTTTCTCCAAGAAGGTTTGGAGAAAGGATTGTCAGCTAGTTCCTTAAAAGGACAGATATCTGCTCTGTTTATCCTTTTACACAAGCGTCTGGCAGAGGTTCCAGACATTCAAGCGTTTGCACAGACCTTAGTCAGAATCAAGCCTGTCTATAAACCGGTGGCTCCGCCATGGAGTCTAAATCTAGTTCTTTCAGTTCTTCAAGGGGTTCCGTTTGAACCTTTACATTCCATAGATATTAAGTTATTATCTTGGAAAGTTTTGTTTTTGGTAGCTATCTCTTCTGCTCGAGGAGTTTCAGAATTATCTGCCTTACAGTGCGATTCACCTTACCTGGTGTTCCACGCTGATAAGGTAGTTTTGCGTACCAAACCTGGTTTCCTTCCTAAAGTGGTTTCTAATAAGAATATTAACCAGGAAATAGTTGTTTCTTCTCTGTGTCCTAATCCTTCTTCGAAGAAGGAACGTCTGTTGCACAATCTTGATGTAGTTCGTGCTCTAAAGTTTTATTTGCAAGCAACTAAGGATTTCAGACAAACATCTTCCTTGTTTGTTATCTATTCTGGTAAGAGGAGAGGTCAGAAAGAGACTGCTACCTCTCTCTCCCTTTGGCTGAAAAGCATCATCCGTTTGGCCTATGAGACTGCTGGCCAGCAGCCTCCTGAAACTATTACTGCTCATTCTACCAGAGCAGTGGCTTCCACATGGGCTTCTAAAAACGAGGCTTCTGTTGAACAGATTTGTAAGGCAGCGACTTGGTCTTCACTGCATACTTTTTCAAAATTTTACAAATTCGATACTTTTGCTTCTTTGGAGGCTCTTTTTGGGAGAAAGGTTTTGCAAGCAGTGGTGCCTTCCGTTTAAGGTACCTGCATTGTTCCCTCCCTTCATCCGTGTCCTAAAGCTTTGGTATTGGTATCCCACAAGTAAAGGATGAATCCGTGGACTGGATACACCTTGCAAGAGAAAACAGAATTTATGCTTACCTGATAAATTACTTTCTCTTACGGTGTATCCAATTCACGGCCCGCCCTGGCATTTAAGTCAGGTAAAACATTTTTTTGTTTAAACTACAGTCACCACTGCACCCTATGGTTTCTCCTTTTTCTTCCTAACCTTTGGTCGAATGACTGGGGGGTGGAGCTAGAGGGGGAGCTGTATGGACGGCTCTGCTGTGTGCTCTTTGCAACTTCCTGTAGGGAATGAGAATATCCCACAAGTAAAGGATGAATGCGTGGACTGGATACACCGCAAGAGAAAGTAATTTATCAGGTAAGCATAAATTCTGTTTTCCCCGGTAAACATTATACTGCAAAATATCTGCCTATGAAATACATATTTAAGTGAATTTAAACTGTCATTTTGATAGCAAAACTTGCATGTTTTTCAGTAGATTACATCTTTTTTAAACCTTTTTATCTCCGCTGCTGAGGCCAGTTATATGCAAATATAAATGGGCTACTGTGATCAAACAACATGTAGAAAATAGTGCTAGGCTTTCAGTTTTCGCAAGATTTGGAGAACCAGAAGTTTTCTTTATTTTGTCCAATTTTCATGTAATGTGTAACTATTTATTATTATTATATTTTATATATATTTTTTCACTCTGTTTCCCATTTTCTCTCTCTATCGATTATATATATATATATATATATATATATATATATATATATATATATATATATATATATATATATATATATATATATATATATATATATATATATATATATAGTCACACAATATAAGAAACAAGTGCGAATCACATTCGTAAACTAGCACAACCAAACTTCTGTGCTTATCCTGAGTTCAGGCATTGCCAATTAAATCGCCAAAGGAAGGTGCACAAACCCCAATAAATGTCTGTTACTTGCCGGGTTGTAAATCAATTCTTTTTGTCAAACTGGAAATAAAACAAACTTGGCACTGAATGAGGGACCGCTTGTCTCACGGGCAAAGCTGCTCCTCTGTACCCTCCGCCTCCCTCCGTGTTTCCAGCCGGAAGTGCTCTGCAGGTGGCCCGGTGGTTCCGGTTGACGTCAACGTTGTTTGGGGGTTTTGCGGATTGGCTTGTTATCAGGACGTGCAGTATTGGCAGTGGATGTCAGGATAATAGGATAGATCATCAAAAGAAAGGATAATCCACGCCAATATAAAACTTGACCTTTATTTTCTTTGATTAAAAAGTTGCAAACAAGGAGATCCTCAAAGCTTAGCAGAGTGAGCGCAGCACTGGGCTTACGCGTTTCGGCGGTTAAGCCGTAGTCATAGCCTATAGTGCTGTGTTCGCTCCTGCTATTTAAAAGGAGATACAAAATTCTCATTGGCTCAAAATTGATTAGAAATTAAAAACACACAATTGCGCTACTCTATGCTTGAAGTCAGCAGGGACGTGCATAAGAACACATATTGACAATTGTAATTTAAACTTTGTTACAAATCCTATATAACCATTATTAGATATATAAGTGTCTGTGCCACAACAAGTAAAATATCTAATTTCTTTATAAAAAATTTATTTCATTATTTCTCAATTAATACATTTTCAATTTTCAACTATGTTGTGGCATAATAGGATTCATATAGCATTTACAAGTCACGATATACAATGTGTACTATAAATTAACATTTGATGGAAGGAATTAATAGTTAGTGATCTTGATCTTGAACAGCTTTTAGCCAAACGAGAAATTTTTTGGATCTTTAAATTGAGCACTAGAGTACCAAAAGGCCTTAACTCCAGGTTTGACTTAATTAACTACTGGGAATAAATCTCAAATCTAGCTTCATATTCTATTCAGAACTAGGGGTTAGTCACATTCCCATTCTGGCTTTAAGAGTTTAATTTCTTATAAATCCATGAGCAGGCCAAATAATTACATCCAATCATTAGGAAACATTAGTTTATGTAACGCAGTAAGGGTTATCATAGTGTACCATAGGATACCAGAGTGACATCAAATATAATTTGTGGGAATGTCCTCCCCTTTTCTACTGTAAACTGTTCACATTTCTAATGTACAAGTAGTATTATCTCTTAGGTTTCCAGTAACATGAACATACATGTAGGGTCATCATAAACCCACATTAAAATTAAAAATCAATTTTATTATGTAAAATATATAAAAAAAAAAAACAGACTAACTATTAATTCCTTCCATCAAATGTTAATTTATAGTACACATTGTATATCGTGACTTGTAAATGCTATATGAATCCTATTATGCCACAACATAGTTGAAAATTGAAAATTTATTAATTGAGAAATAATGAAATTATTTTTTTATTGAGAAATTAGATATTTTACTTGTTGTGGCACAGACACTTATATATCTAATAATGGTTATATAGGGTTCGTAACAAAGTTTAAATTACAATTGTCAATATGTGTTGTTATGCACGTCCCTGCTGACTTCAAGCATAGAGTATTGCAATTGTGTGTTTTTTTATTTCTAATCAATTTTGAGCCAATGAGAATTTTGTATCTCCTTTTATATAGCAGGAGCGAACACAGCACTATAGGCTATGACTACGGCTTAACCGCTGAAACGCATAAGCCCAGTGCTGCGCTCACTGCTAAGCTGTGAGGATCTCCTTGTTTGCAACTGTTTGCAACTTTTTAATCAAAGAAAATAAAGGTCAAGTTTTATATTGGTTTTATATTGGCGTGGATTATCCTTTCTTTTGATGAGATATATATATTTGAGAGAGAGATATATATATAGAGAGAGAGAGATAGAGAGATATATATAGAGAGAGATAGATATATATAGAGAGAGATATCTCTCTCTATCTCTCTCTCTCTCTCTATATATATATATATATCTCTCTCTATATATATCTCTATATATCTATCTCTATCTATATCTCTCTATATATCTATATATCTATATATCTATATATCTATATATATATATATATATATATATATATATATATATATCTATTTACCACCCATAATTTTATTCTACAATTTTAAACTGTTTAAAACTACCTGGTTCATTTAAACATCCTGTTATTTTTCGGATGTCTAAGTTCTTTTCCCAGCGATGAAACGTAATCCTAAAATCCCTTCAGGGACATAAGTGACTGAACCTGGGCAGTAATAAATGAGATATTGTACCATGAAGGTCTTTGTACCTAAGAGCTACTTAGAAAAAGGCATGAAGAATCCGGTTAAAAGGAACATAAGTCTCATATTCAAGAACACAACCAAAAAATCAACCACATTACTGACAAGCTGGAAGATCTAGAAAACAGATGTAGGCGCAACAACTTGCGCACAAGAGGGGTCTCAGAAACAGTCTACCCACCTGCTTTAGAGGGATACCTGCAAGCTCTCTTCAAGATCATAAAAGAGTCTCCTTCGGCAGAGGACATCCCAATCGAAAGGGCCCACAGGGCCTTAAGACCAAAGCCCCCGCCAAAAGCCCCCCCACGGGACATTATAGTAAAATTTTTAAGATATAAAGACAAAGAAGACCTACTCCGCCATGCAAGGTCAAAACATCCTATTTTCCATGCAGGGGAAGAAATCTTACTATTCTCTGATTTGTCCCAAACAACACTAATGAAAAGAAGGGAAATGGCACCCATTACATCTAACCTCAGGAAACACAAAGTCCAATATAGGTGGGGGTTCCCAGTGTCATTGATCGTGACACACAACAATAAAACACTCATCTTCAAACCCGGGGATGACCCGATCTCCTACAAGGACATATCCTTGCCCACCGCTGCTGATAACTCTACTGCATATGCTCATGGTTCCCAAGATTCCCGCTCGGGTGACCAAAGTACATCTGCCCAGAGGAATCCACTGTAACCTGATCGAGTTCACGCAATCACTTAAACTCGAACTGTACCCTACCCAACTTTATGTGGGACAGACTCCGATGATTATGTGCACCCTACGCCTGGTTGTTTAGGGCGCTTTCTCTCTGATGACTCTGTCCTAGGGCGCTCCTTGAGAGTATTTAGCACCAGATAGATGCTCTTGGACTCAGTGGACTTCACACTTATGCTCAGGAACTACTTCAACAGCGCCTAAGACGTCTGGTAATATCCTTCCAATGTTGTTACCTGTTTATATGATGTCATTATATTCCTGAAATGCAGAAATTGAGTCATAGCTCAACTGGTTTCTCATGTTCTTATGTCTTCTAGTGTAGCGATCTCTAAATAATTTTTAATTTGATGTTCAAGGCCTGTTGCCCTTTTTGCTAAAATATAACCTGTATATGTTAAGCAACTTTTTACTTTTCTCTTTAGGGATCCCCCAATTGGGATTTTATGTGCAATACAAATATGTCCTGGTTCTGTGGTTACTCTTTAGACATTGAGTGACCTCTTTCCAGGCCGGCACGCTGTTCAGGTACTTTTTTTTTTTATATTGTTGAATTGTTAACCTTATGTACCACTAATGTTAGTTTCCTAGTTGCACACGTCTCCTAGTATTAGGATAATCATATATCCTTTAAGGTGTGGAAGTATGTTTGTTGTTTATACACGCCCTATTTTCTTTAAAAAAAAGAAAGAAAAAAAAAGAAATAGGTCAGGTTATGACATAGTTCACCTTAATCTAATATGGTTCCCGTCTTATAGCACCAGGTCGATTTATTTATGTTGGATTTGGCAGACCTTTGTAAAATATCATCTTATCACATATTGTATAATTCTTGTATGTATTACTTATAACTGTTAATTATTGGGAGTCATATTTATCTTTTGGATGAGGGACAGTTTCTTAAAGGCTCCCAACTACACTTATGGGGGCATCTATCCCTATAAAGTTGCCCACAGACTTTTCACATACTCGCCCTCTACAGACAAATAGGCCAAAATACACGTAGCAACTTCTACCTGCACTCCATTGACATAGTTACATTCGATAACACCACAGAACATGACACCCTCAAAACACATAGTCTGTCATGCCGTACAAACATTCTACCCATCAGAGGGCAACCTTTCCAACTTCTATTAGCTACAAATCACAAGAGGATAATCCCCTAGGTACCTCACCACTGATACCAGGGAGCGACTAAATAAAACAAGCGCATGCACCCTTACACCACCCTTAGCTGAGACCCCTCATACACCTTTTCTCACTAAACTTACAAAACTATCTTCCATCTATACAGTAGACACAAACACCCTTGGTTCTTCATACTATCATCCATTTTACATGCCCTCCAGACCGAAACTAATTAAACCCATATATCTCCCAGCCGGAAAGGGAGATACTTCCCCTTGTTGTACTTTTACCTTTCTCTTTTTCTCTCTCACTAGTTTCTTAATCGAGACTCACTCCTTTTGTGACTCTCTGAAACTCTGACCCTAAACACTGTCTAGGTCCTATAGATCTCTATTTACACTCATAGGACTCTTGTTTACAGCTCCTTTCTTCTTCTCTTCTTAATAACCTATACCTTCTCTCCCCTTCCCCCCCTTTTTTTTTTTCTCTCCTCCCCCATACATCCCCTCTCCCTCCCTTTTTCTTTAAGGAAAATGGCCAGCAAATATAGTAGATTTCAAGACCATTCCCTACAACTAACGTCAATAAATGTAAAAGGACTCAACAGTCCAGGGAAACGATCTATAACACTCAGGGAATTAAACTCACAAGCCAAATTCTCATGATACAGGAAACCCACTTCCAAAGGGGGAGAGAACCCAAATGGAACACTCCAAACTTCCCCATAGCCTGCTTCGCATCTGGGCCAAAAAAAAGGGGAGGAGTGGGTATACTAATACATAAATCCCTTCCCTTTCAGATTCTACACTTCGAAAAAGACCCAGAGGGTCGCTTTATTCTTTTGACAGGACATCTCTATGGACAACAACTCTCGTTACTGAATACATATGCACCAAATCATGCACAAAACATATATCCCCTCCCCTTTCCCCTCCCCCCCCCCTTTTTTTTTTTTCTCTTTCTCTTCTTCTCCTCACGTTTTTCTATTCGACTTTTTCTTTCTCTTTCTTTTTTTCTTCTTCTTTTCTTCTCCATATCCTACTGTCTGTTCTCTCCTAATTCTTGCTGTTAATTCTAACTTGATGTCTTTTTCTTATTAAACTTGTTAGGGACCATTTGTTCTTACATTAGAACTTAATGATAGATTGAGACATTAGGAACATACATTGCTAAAGACTCTTGTGATGTCCCCCAACTAATTTTGTTAAACTAGACTTTATTTTGGAACATAACTTAAGGGATATTACCCTATTTCTTGAGATATCTCTCTTTAACCCAGATGTAAGAATGAGAGTAACCTATTGGTTGGCAATGGCTCCTATGTCAAAATCTTGTGCCAGCTTTGTATTATGAATACCCTTGTATTTTACATTTGAGAATTGTTTAAAGTTTGTTTTTATGCTGATTGTTTTACTTGCATTCTTTTTGTATTGACTTATGCTTAATAAAGCTTTGAAAAAAAACAACAAAAACAAAAAACAAACAAACATATTTTTCAAAAAGTTTCAAATTTAATACTTGACCGAGTAAAAGGAACACTGTTCCTAGCGGGGGATTTTAACCTTATACTTGACCCCAGCCTGGATTCCTCCAGGGGAGCTACCTGTGTCCCTGGGAGGGTGTTGAAAGCAGTCAAAACATCACTTGGTAATCTCGCATTACATGATATCTGGAGAACACTAAACCCAGAGGTGAGAGATTATACCTTTTACTCCTCGCCACATAATTGTTACTCCAGGATAGACTACATTTTCACTGACGCTAACAGATGTGAGATAGGGAATATAACTTGGTCCGATCATGCCCCGATAACATGCTCCATCCTATGGCCAGATCTCCCTATCACCACCAAAATTTGGAGATTGGATGACTCCCTTTTGGATAATCCAGTTATTTTGGCTGAGACAGAAAAAGACCTTACTGAATTTTTCTCTCAATAAAAACACCACTACTTCCTTTCAATGTGAATGGGAGGCTCATAAATCAGTGATAAGAGGTTCCCTCCTAAAACAAAAAGCTAGACTTAACAATCTAGAGAGAAACACACACGATTGTTAGCTGAAATACAAACACTAGAGTTAGCACATAAACAAGACCCATCCAGAGTTAACATCAAAATTGACCTGTTTAAAGCTAGAACAGAGTTAAAAAAATATCTGTTAATTATCCATCAACGTAACGCTTTGTATTTAAAACAGCATTATTATGATGGCAGCAATAGGCCAGGAAAGCTGCTGGCAAGATGCCTCCGCAGAAAACAGCTGGCCACACACATTCACTCCTTACACGCAGCAGATGGTCAAATCCTTAAGAGTAATAATCAAATAGCCTCCACCTTTAGAGATTACTATAGCTCTCTTTACAATATAGCGAATAACACTTCACAGGTTGAGGACCCTATCCTGGAGAATAGTGACGAGCTTGACACTTCCATGACTTAGCCTTACCAACATTGACTAGGGAAGGGAAAGAACACATAGAAGCTCCCATCTCAGTGTAGGAAATACGATGCATCAAAGACTCGACTACAGGCAAAAGCCCAGGGCCAGATGGCTTCAAAAATGAGGTACTACAAGAAACTCGTGGAGGTCCTGTCTCCCCATCTCCACACTCTTTTTAATGACTTGAGGGATAGCCCCTCGTTAACTAAAAAATCTTTTAGAAGCCCATATAACTGTAATCCCCAAACCGGGAAAACCCCCTACATGCCCACAGAATTTTAGACCTATCTCCCTAATTAATACGGACATGAAAATACTTGCCAAAATTTTAGCCAACAGACTGAATAAATACCTCCCAACACTTATATCTAATGACCAAGTCGGTTTCATCCCAGGGCGAGAAGCCCGTGATAACGTTATTAAAGTATTACAAATAATAAACCATGCTAGATCCTCAGGGACACCCCTGGTTCTCTTCTTGTCGGACTCGGAGAAGGCCTTTGATAGGGTTCGGTGGTCTTTTCTGCGTCGGGCCATGGTGGAGATGGGAATTCCGGAACCCTTCCTGAACATGTCCTTAGCGTTATACTCCAACCCAAATGCGAAAATTAGAGTAAATGGCGTCCTTTCAGACCCCTTTA
The DNA here is from genome assembly GCF_027579735.1 of Bombina bombina. Classification (NCBI taxonomy): domain Eukaryota; kingdom Metazoa; phylum Chordata; class Amphibia; order Anura; family Bombinatoridae; genus Bombina; species Bombina bombina. The sequence continues at coordinate 357,798,852 of NC_069499.1, forward strand.
ATATTGGTAATGGCACTAGACAGGGGTTCCCCTTATCCCCCCTGCTGTTCGCCATTTCCATCGAAATATTAGCCCAAAAAAATCAGAAACAATAATGAAATGACAGGACTCAAGATAGGGCCTATGGAACATAAGCAGGCGTTATACGATGATGATATCCTTTTCTCGTTAACAAAAGCAGATACCTCAATACCAGAATTACTATCAGAATTAAAAACTTTTGGAGAAGTCTCAAATTTTAAATTGAACATCACCAAATCCGAAATTCTAAACATAAACTCACCCCCTGAAGCTATACAATACTTAAAAAAACAAATATAACATCCCTATAGCCAAATACAAACTAAAATACTTAGGGATCCAACTGACTGCGTCACCACTCGATCTATATAAACAAAACTATAGCGCTCTAAAAAACGAAATTACACACAACCTTTCCACCTGGATGAATAAGCCCTTTACGTGGCTAGGCAGGATAGGAGTAATTAAAATGAACGTCCTCCCTAGGATTCTATACATGATGCAAACATTACCTATCCCACTAGGTGACAACTATCTTAACCTCCTACAAAAAACCCTAGAACAGTACATATGGGCAGGCACGAAACCGAGACTACTGAAGAAAACCCTATACCTGCCAAGGGACAGCGGAGGGATGGGTGTACCATACCTCCAGGCTTATAAACACGCGATCACTCTTAGGCATATTGTCGAATGGGCTCACAACTTAGACGACAAAAAGTGGATCCAAATTGATAGAAATATTTTTAAACTAAACATGGCAACGTTGGCCTGGACCCCCCCCCCACAGAAAAGACCTAAACACATACAAAATTACCTTATCACAACTAACATCCTCTCAGAATGGGACAAACTTTTAGCTACCAGCACACACCTATCATCTTCATTCTCCCCACTTACTCCCATAATTGAGAATGTAGACCTCCCATATCACCGCTTGGGGAATAAAATACCTAACCCTTACCAACTAAGAACAGGCTCAATCCAATACCTTACAGACAGGGGCAAATTGAAATCGCAACAGAACCTTGCAGAAATCCACGGGGAGATTTTCTCCTCTTGGCTTCACTATAATCAAATAAAACATTTTATTTCACATCATCGTCCTTTGAGGCAATATGCATCCAAAATGATTACTCTAAACATCTTATATCAAAACTCTACAAACTCACAGTAAAAACATCCTCTCTATCCCTCCCCTCGTACACATTATCCTGGCAAAGAGAATTGAACCAAGACATTGATGCAGATTCTTGGCTGAAAATATTCAAATTAACCAAGCACTCATCGGTTTCTGCTATAATACAGGAAATCCACCTTAAGATGCTAAGCCGCTGGTACCTGACCCCATCGAAACTACATCAAATATTCCCCAGATTAGGGGGGCGTGTCCAAGCAGCTACTGTGGATGGTCGCATCTTCCTGGTGCTCCTGCCGATTACCTAACAACCCGCCGGTGTAGGGTAAATTTTACAGAGATATAGCAACTTAAAAGATCAGCTCTACTGGTGTAGTGGCTTGGATTACAAGAACCGGACCATTCACTGTATTTTTGACACTGGAGCGGCGGCTCAGGACAGGTAGCCCTACCCCCCTCGGTTTCCCGAGGGTCATTGTCAGGACTGATCTTAATAGCCATAAACATCTCACATCTTGTCAGTTTCTCAGAATAACGGGGATCCTCCCTATGTAAGGAAACCTCTAACCACCAAGAATTTTACTGCTGCGCAACAAATATGGCTGCCGTGAAGGAAAATAATTTTCTGACCCGTATCGACCATATCATGGAGAAACTGGAACAACGTTTTCTGGGACTCATACAAAGGGCTCCTTGGGACTTTTTGGTGAAGTCACGCATGGTATACTCCAAATTCGAGAGCAGAGTGAATACTAAAGAGGTGACAGAAGTGGGGGACGGAGCCGTGGTTAAGAGCGCTCCCGCGGTTTCCCCTCCTAAAAGCAAAAGAGATACCAAAGTTTGCTCAGGATTACCTTTACAGGCTCCATCCCGAAAAAAGCTTCCCTGGAAAATCAATCAGCCTCATGCGGCTGACAAGCTTCAGAGGAGCCCTATTTACAAAGCACCTCTTAGTGCTGATTCCACATTTAAAAACAGTTATGGCGCTGGAGTGGGCAGCGCAGTAGTCTCTAGCCAAACTAAGGTGCCCAACACTTTAACCCAAGATGTCCCACGGCTAAACAGATATGAATCAGAAGCACCCCTTGTGCAGGGATATAAAGGGGGGTCCTGGCTGGAAATTGACATTAATAACACTGCACCCGTAACGGAAATAACACTACCATGGCGGCTGGGCATGCCTTGTTACTCCAGCAGAAAAGATCCTAACAAACAGTACATAATGCAATATTTGGACAAGCTAAGGCCAGCCTGAAAATTTATTGGTATCGATAAATGTTGTTTCAAACTGTTGGTTTAAAAATGTTATAACCTAGTTTATATATGCATATGTTATAGCAACTGTATAAGTTGTCGCCTTCCTAAGTTTTACCTCAGATGGTCATTCGCATTTTGTTTTTCTCTTTCTTTGGTAGCAGATTATAGGTGAGCCTTAGAACTATCTATGCATTTATGTCATGCTGGAGGCATACTGAATACATACACGCCCTTTATAATATTTGTGTTTTCTGCTGGGTTTAGGGGGGGGCCCTGGGGAGACATAGAATACATTTGAAAAAGGGATTAATGATGTAGATGCTGCCTCAGAGTATAGTTAAAAAAAAAGGGGATAGCAATACCAATGTCCCTCCGGGGGTCTACGGCCGGGTCCTCTGCTGGGCACATAAATATTAACTACAACTACTAATACGAGCTATACCTAACATGATAGTTCTATGAGCCATATTATATATATATCATTTTGGCCTAAGGTTTGATACACAGTTTGAAAGTGTACTTATATGGCCACGCAGGCTCAACAATGTGAATTATTTAATGCTAGGAAATGGGTCTTGCGAAGGTGGGCCTCTTTTTGTTTTGTTGAGGGGTCCTATTTTATGATCACAAAAATAGTTATTTTTCACTGTGAGTTGTTGATTGTGTATACAGTCCTGACTGATGCACCTCTATAGACATTTACCAGAAAAGTGTAGTTTCACAATGTTTTTAAATAGGGTGCTAGGTATTATATGCTTCTTCTTGCTTTATATTAAATAATATCCCCAGACGTTACTTAAGCATATGAACAGGCCCAAGAGAGGCCTACATCTTTTCTCTTGCAAGGTGTATCCAGTCCACGGATTCATCCTTGTGGGATATTCTCATTCCCTACAGGAAGTGGCAAAGAGAGCTGTCCATATAGCTCCCCCTCTAGCTCCACCCCCCAGTCATTCTCTTTGCTGGCTCTAGCAGTAGGGCCTCTCCACGGGAGGGTAAAGTGAATGTGGTGTTAGATTTGTAGTTTTATATCTTCAATCAAAAGTTTAATTTTAAATGGTACCGGTTTGTACTATTTACTCTCTAGCAGAAAGTGATGAAAAATTCTGCTGAGAGGAAAACGATTTTAGCAAGTTGTAACTAAAATCCACTGCTGTTTCCACACAGGACTGAGGAGTACCAGAAAACTTCAGTTGGGGGGAACAGTTTGCAGGCTTAACTGCATTAAGGTATGTTCAGTCATCTTTTTTTTCTAGTCAAGACCAGATAATGCTAGAAGACTGACAAGAATCCCCATGTGGGAAGGGTAAGCCATGTTCTGAGACTCAGTATAGAATTAAAGGCTTATTTAACAGGGCTCAATAGGCTGGTTGACACTGTTGCTGGGCAATCGATTATTTAATTATCACAAATACTCGCTGTAGACACTTTTAAACACTTTTGGTGTGTTTATTCCAGGTTTTTTTCCCACATGGCATAATTTTAGTCACCTAAATGTGATTTTGAAGGCCTCACAACTTCGGAGTGGGAGGGGGCCATATTTCTCCAACATAGGTGTGTCCGGTCCACGGCGTCATCCTTACTTGTGGGATATTCTCTTCCCCAACAGGAAATGGCAAAGAGCCCAGCAAAGCTGGTCACATAATCCCTCCTAGGCTCCGCCTACCCCAGTCATTCTCTTTGCCGTTGTACAGGCAACATCTCCACGGAGATGGCTTAGAGTTTTTTAGTGTTTAACTGTAGTTTTTATTATTCAATCAAGAGTTTGTTATTTTAAAATAGTGCTGGTATGTACTATTTACTCAGAAACAGAAAAGAGATGAAGATTTCTGTTTGTATGAGGAAAATGATTTTAGCAACCGTCACTAAAATCCATGGCTGTTCCACACAGGACTGTTGAGAGCAATTAACTTCAGTTGGGGGAACAGTGAGCAGTCTCTTGCTGCTTGAGGTATGACACATTCTAACAAGACGATGTAATGCTGGAAGCTGTCATTTTCCCTATGGGATCCGGTAAGCCATGTTTATTAAGATCGTAAATAAGGGCTTCACAAGGGCTTATTAAGACTGTAGACTTTTTCTGGGCTAAATCGATTCATTATTAACACATATTTAGCCTTGAGGAATCATTTTATCTGGGTATTTTGATATAATAATATCGGCAGGCACTGTTTTAGACTCCTTATTATTTAGGGGCTTTCCCAAATCATAGGCAGAGCCTCATTTTCGCGCCGGTGTTGCGCACTTGTTTTTGAGAGGCATGACATGCAGTCGCATGTGAGAGGAGCTCTGATACTTAGAAAAGACTTTCTGAAGGCGTCATTTGGTATCGTATTCCCCTTTGGGCTTGGTTGGGTCTCAGCAAAGCAGATACCAGGGACTGTAAAGGGGTTAAAGTTAAAAACGGCTCCGGTTCCGTTATTTTAAGGGTTAAAGCTTCCAAATTTGGTGTGCAATACTTTTAAGGCTTGGTGAATTTTGAACAATTCCTTCATGTTTTTTCGCAATTGCAGTAATAAAGTGTGTTCAGTTTAAAATTTAAAGTGACAGTAACGGTTTTATTTTAAAACGTTTTTTGTACTTTGTTATCAAGTTTATGCCTGTTTAACATGTCTGAACTACCAGATAGACTGTGTTCTGAATGTGGGGAAGCCAGAATTCCTATTCATTTAAATAAATGTGATTTATGTGACAATGACAATGATGCCCAAGATGATTCCTCAAGTGAGGGGAGTAAGCATGGTACTGCATCATTCGCTCCTTCGTCTACACGAGTCTTGCCCACTCAGGAGGCCCCTAGTACATCTAGCGCGCCAATACTCCTTACTATGCAACAATTAACGGCTGTAATGGATAATTCTGTCAAAAACATTTTAGCCAAAATGAACACTTACCAGCGTAAGCGTGACTGCTCTGTTTTAGATACTGAAGAGCATGACGACGCTGATAATAATGGTTCTGAAGGGCCCCTAACCCAGTCTGATGGGGCCAGGGAGGTTTTGTCTGAGGGAGAAATTACTGATTCAGGGAACATTTCTCAACAAGCTGAACCTGATGTGATTACGTTTAAATTTAAGTTGGAACATCTCCGCATTCTGCTCAAGGAGGTATTATCCACTCTGGATGATTGTGACAAGTTGGTCATCCCAGAGAAACTATGTAAAATGGACAAGTTCCTAGAGGTCCCGGGACTCCCAGAAGCTTTTCCTATACCCAAGCGGGTGGCGGACATTGTTAATAAAGAATGGGAAAGGCCCGGTATTCCTTTCGTCCCTCCCCCCATATTTAAAAAATTGTTTCCTATGGTCGACCCCAGAAAGGACTTATGGCAGACAGTCCCCAAGGTCGAGGGAGCGGTTTCCACTTTAAACAAACGCACCACTATACCCATAGAGGATAGTTGTGCTTTCAAAGATCCTATGGATAAACAATTAGAAGGTTTACTTAAAAAGATGTTTGTTCAGCAGGGTTACCTTCTACAACCTATTTCATGCATTGTCCCTGTAGCTACAGCCGCATGTTTCTGGTTCGATGAGCTGATAAAGGCGGTCAATAGTGATTCTCCCCCTTATGAGGAGATTATGGACAGAATCAATGCTCTCAAATTGGCTAATTCTTTCACCCTAGACGCCACTTTGCAATTGGCTAGGTTAGCGGCTAAGAATTCAGGGTTTGCTATTGTGGCGCGCAGAGCGCTTTGGTTGAAATCTTGGTCAGCTGATGCGTCTTCCAAGAACAAGCTACTTAACATTCCTTTCAAGGGGAAAACGCTGTTTGGCCCTGACTTGAAAGAGATTATCTCTGATATCACTGGGGGTAAGGGCCACGCCCTTCCTCAGGATCGGCCTTTCAAGGCAAAAAATAAACCTAATTTTCGTCCCTTTCGTAGAAACGGACCAGCCCAAAGTGCTACGTCCTCTAAGCAAGAGGGTAATACTTCTCAAGCCAAGCCAGCTTGGAGACCAATGCAAGGCTGGAACAAGGGAAAGCAGGCCAAGAAACCTGCCACTGCTACCAAGACAGCCTGAAATGTTGGCCCCCGATCCGGGACCGGATCTGGTGGGGGGCAGACTCTCTCTCTTCGCTCAGGCTTGGGCAAGAGATGTTCTGGATCCTTGGGCGCTAGAAATAGTCTCCCAAGGTTATCTTCTGGAATTCAAGGGGCTTCCCCCAAGGGGGAGGTTCCACAGGTCTCAGTTGTCTTCAGACCGCATAAAAAGACAGGCATTCTTACATTGTGTAGAAGACCTGTTAAAAATGGGAGTGATTCATCCTGTTCCATTAAGAGAACAAGGGATGGGGTTCTACTCCAATCTGTTCATAGTTCCCAAAAAAGAGGGAACGTTCAGACCAATCTTAGATCTCAAGATCTTAAACAAGTTTCTCAAGGTTCCATCGTTCAAGATGGAAACCATTCGAACTATTCTTCCTTCCATCCAGGAAGGTCAATTCATGACCACGGTGGATTTAAAGGATGCGTATCTACATATTCCTATCCACAAGGAACATCATCGGTTCCTAAGGTTCGCATTCCTGGACAAGCATTACCAGTTCGTGGCGCTTCCTTTCGGATTAGCCACTGCTCCAAGGATTTTCACAAAGGTACTAGGGTCCCTTCTAGCTGTGCTAAGACCAAGGGGCATTGCTGTAGTACCTTACTTGGACGACATTCTGATTCAAGCGTCGTCCCTTCCTCAAGCAAAGGCTCACACGGACATTGTCCTGGCCTTTCTCAGATCTCACGGATGGAAAGTGAACATGGAAAAGAGTTCTCTATCTCCGTCAACAAGGGTTCCCTTCTTGGGAACAATAATAGACTCCTTAGAAATGAGGATTTTTCTGACAGAGGCCAGAAAAACAAAACTTCTAGACTCTTGTCGGATACTTCATTCCGTTCCTCTTCCTTCCATAGCGCAGTGATCGGTTTGATGGTAGCGGCAATGGACATAGTTCCTTTTGCGCGCATTCATCTAAGACCATTACAACTGTGCATGCTCAGTCAGTGGAATGGGGACTATACAGACTTGTCTCCGAAGATACAAGTAAATCAGAGGACCAGAGACTCACTCCGTTGGTGGCTGTCCCTGGACAACCTGTCACAAGGGATGACATTCCGCAGACCGGAGTGGGTCATCGTCACGACCGACGCCAGTCTGATGGGCTGGGGCGCGGTCTGGGGATCCCTGAAAGCTCAGGGTCTTTGGTCTCGGGAAGAATCTCTTCTACCGATAAATATTCTGGAACTGAGAGCGATATTCAATGCTCTCAAGGCTTGGCCTCAGCTAGCGAGGGCCAAGTTCATACGGTTTCAATCAGACAACAGGACAACTGTTGCGTACATCAACCATCAGGGGGGAACAAGGAGTTCCCTAGCGATGGAAGAAGTGACCAAAATCATTCTATGGGCGGAGTCTCACTCCTGCCACCTGTCTGCTATCCACATCCCAGGAGTGGAAAATTGGGAAGCGGATTTTCTGAGTCGTCAGACATTGCATCCGGGGGAGTGGGAACTCCATCCGAAAATCTTTGCCCAAGTCACTCAGCTGTGGGGCATTCCAGACATGGATCTGATGGCCTCTCGTCAGAACTTCAAAGTTCCTTGCTACGGGTCCAGATCCAGGGATCCCAAGGCGGCTCTAGTGGATGCACTAGTAGCACCTTGGACCTTCAAACTAGCTTATGTGTTCCCGCCGTTTCCTCTCATCCCCAGGCTGGTAGCCAGGATCAATCAGGAGAGGGCGTCGGTGATCTTGATAGCTCCTGCGTGGCCACGCAGGACTTGGTATGCAGATCTGGTGAATATGTCATCGGCTCCACCTTGGAAGCTACCTTTGAGACGAGACCTTCTTGTTCAGGGTCCGTTCGAACATCCGAATCTGGTTTCACTCCAGCTGACTGCTTGGAGATTGAACGCTTGATCTTATCGAAGCGAGGGTTCTCAGATTCTGTTATCGATACTCTTGTTCAGGCCAGAAAGCCTGTAACTAGAAAGATTTACCACAAAATTTGGAAAAAATATATCTGTTGGTGTGAATCTAAAGGATTCCCTTGGGACAAGGTTAAGATTCCTAAGATTCTATCCTTCCTTCAAGAAGGATTGGAAAAAGGATTATCTGCTAGTTCCCTGAAGGGACAGATTTCTGCCTTGTCTGTGTTACTTCACAAAAAGCTGGCAGCTGTGCCAGATGTTCAAGCCTTTGTTCAGGCTCTGGTTAGAATTAAGCCTGTTTACAAACCTTTGACTCCTCCTTGGAGTCTCAACTTAGTTCTTTCAGTTCTTCAGGGGGTTCCGTTTGAACCCCTACATTCCGTTGATATTAAGTTATTATCTTGGAAAGTTTTGTTTTTAGTTGCGATTTCTTCTGCTAGAAGAGTTTCAGAATTATCTGCTCTGCAGTGTTCTCCTTATCTGGTGTTCCATGCAGATAAGGTGGTTTTACGTACTAAACCTGGTTTTCTTCCAAAAGTTGTTTCTAACAAAAACATTAACCAGGAGATTATCGTACCTTCTCTGTGTCCGAAACCAGTGTCAAAGAAGGAACGTTTGTTGCACAATCTGGATGTTGTTCGTGCTCTAAAATTCTATTTAGATGCTACAAAGGATTTTAGACAAACATCTCCCTTGTTTGTTGTTTATTCCGGTAAAAGGAGAGGTCAAAAAGCAACTTCTACCTCTCTCTCTCTTTGGATTAAAAGCATCATCAGATTGGCTTACGAGACTGCCGGACGGCAGCCTCCCGAAAGAATCACAGCTCATTCCACTAGGGCTGTGGCTTCCACATGGGCCTTCAAGAACGAGGCTTCTGTTGATCAGATATGTAGGGCAGCGACTTGGTTTTCACTGCACACTTTTACCAAATTTTACAAGTTTGATACTTTTGCTTCTTCTGAGGCTATTTTTGGGAGAAAGGTTTTGCAAGCCGTGGTGCCTTCCATTTAGGTGACCTGATTTGCTCCCTCCCTTCATCCGTGTCCTAAAGCTTTGGTATTGGTTCCCACAAGTAAGGATGACGCCGTGGACCGGACACACCTATGTTGGAGAAAACAGAATTTATGTTTACCTGATAAATTACTTTCTCCAACGGTGTGCCCGGTCCACGGCCCGCCCTGGTTTTTTTAATCAGGTCTGATAATTTATTTTCTTTAACTACAGTCACCACGGTACCATATGGTTTCTCCTATGCAAATATTCCTCCTTAACGTCGGTCGAATGACTGGGGTAGGCGGAGCCTAGGAGGGATCATGTGACCAGCTTTGCTGGGCTCTTTGCCATTTCCTGTTGGGGAAGAGAATATCCCACAAGTAAGGATGACGCCGTGGACCGGACACACCGTTGGAGAAAGTAATTTATCAGGTAAACATAAATTCTGTTTTTCGCGCCTCAGTTGCGCAATTCATTTCATCAGACAGTTCATGCTGCTTCACATGGAGGGTCCAGAGACTGTTTGAGGACCTCAAAGAAGCTGTTCTCCCCAAAACTAATCCCTAAGGGCAGGTAGGGCCACAGCAGGCTGCTGTGGTAAGGTGCTGTAGTTTGTTAACCGGTTGTGGGCTTTAGGCTGCTCCGGTTTGGGCAATAAGGGGTTAATCAAGCTGAAACTTGGTGTGCAATCATATCGAAGCATTAGGCACATACTGTGAAAATGGATTGGTACATTTTTCACTGATTTGTAAAATTGTGTGCTTTTTATTTCTTAAAAGCACAGTACTGTTTTTTTTTTTTTTTTAAATTGTGTTTTTACTTGCTTAAAGTGTTTTCCAAACCTGCTTGCATATAATACTAAACTGTTTAACATGTCTGACACTAAGGAAAAGCCTTGTTCTATGTGTTCAGTAGCCATGGTGGAACCCCCTCTCAAAATGTGTCCCAAGTGCACTAATGTGTCTCTACACTTTAAAGATCATATTGTGTCACTTAAAAATGTAGCCCTAGATGATTCTATGACGGAAGGTAATGAGGATAGTCCACCTTCCTCTCCCCAGGTGTCATCACCAGTTACGCTCGCTCAAGCAATACCTAGTACCTCTAGTGCATTGGCACCTATTACATTGCAACAACTAGCGACAGTCATGGATAATTCCCTTGCGGCCTTTCTATCCAAACTGCCTGTTTTCCCTACAAAGCGAGATAGCTCTGTTTTAAGAACAGATTATGAGCAGTCGGAAGCTTTGGGAGGTTTATCTGACGTACCATCACAACACTCTGATGTGGGAGCGAGGGATGTGATGTCTGAGGGAGAAATCTCTGACTCAGGAAAGGTTTCTCAACGGGCAGAATCAGATTCACTAGCGTTTAAATTTAAGTTGGAACACCTCCGCGTATTGCTTAGGGAGGTTTTATCCACTCTGGATGATTGTGACCCTATGATGGTTCCAGAGAAATTGTGCAAGATGGACAAATACCTTGAAGTCCCTGTATACACTGATGCGTTTCCGATCCCTAAGAGGGTGGCAGATATTGTGGCTAGGGAGTGGGAGAGACCAGGTGTCCCTTTTGTTCCCCCCCATATCTTTAAGAAAATGTTCCCCATAACTGACCCCAGGCGGGACTCGTGGCAGACGGTCCCTAAGGTAGAGGGGGCAGTTTCCACACTGGCCAAGCGCACAACCATTCCAATCGAAGACAGTTGTGCTTTCAAAGATCCTATGGATAAAAAGTTAGGTTTACTAAAGAAAATATTTGTTCAACAAGGTTTCCTTCTCCAACCTATTGCCTGCATTATTCTTGTAACTACTGCAGCGGCTTTTTGGTTTGAGGCGCTGGAGGAGTCGCTCCAGAGGGAGACCTCATATGACGAAGTCATGGATAGAATTAAAGCACTAAAACTGGCTAATTCTTTTATCACAGATGCCGCTTTGCAATTGGCTAAATTAGCGGCAAAAAATTCTGGTTTCACCATTATGGCGCGCAGAGCGCTTTGGCTCAAGTCATGGTCGGCCGATGTGTCGTCCAAATCCAAATTACTAAATATTCCTTTCAAGGGAAAGACCCTTTTCGGGCCCGAGTTGAAAGAGATTATTTCAGATATCACCGGGGGAAAGGGTCATGCTCTCCCGCAGGATAGGCCTTTTAAGGCTAAAAACAAAGCTAATTTTCGTTCCTTTCGCAACTTCAGGAGCGGTCCTGCTTCAACCTCTACAGCTGCAAAGCAAGAGGGTAACACTTCACAGCCCAAGGCAACCTGGAAGCCTTTGCAGGGCTGGAACAAGGGTAAACAGGCCAAGAAACCTGCAGCTGCTACTAAGACAGCATGAAGGGGTAGCCCCCGATCCGGGACCGGATCTGGTAGGGGGCAGACTGTCTCTCTTCGCTCAGGCTTGGGCAAGAGATGTTCACGATCCCTGGGCATTAGAGATTGTTACTCAGGGATATCTTCTAGAATTCAAGGACTCCCCTCCAAGGGGAAGGTTCCATATTTCTCGTCTGTCTGCAGACAAGACAAAGAAAGAGGCGTTCTTACGCTGTGTAGGAGATCTACTCACGATGGGTGTGATATATACAGTTCCAATTGCAGAACAAGGACTGGGTTTTTACTCAAACCTGTTTGTGGTTCCCAAAAAGGAAGGAACTTGCAGACCAATCCTGGATCTAAAAATTCTAAACAAATTCCTCATAGTTCCATCATTCAAGATGGAGACCCTTCGAACAATTTTACCTATAATCCAGGAAGGTCAATATGACTACCGTGGATCTAAAGGATGCGTAACTACATATTCCTATCAACAACTATCATCATCAGTTCCTCAGGTTTGCTTTTCTGGACAAGCATTACCAGTTTGTGGCCCTTCCTTTCGGTTTGGCCACTTCTCCCAGAATTTTCACAAAGGTACTAGGGTCCCTTCTGGCGGTACTAAGGCCGCGGAGCATTGCAGTAGCACCTTATCTGGACGACATCTTAATACAGGCGTCGTCTTTTCCCAGAGCCAAGGCTCACACGGAGATTGTACTGGCCTTTCTAAGGTCTCGCGGGTGGAAGGTGAACATCGAAAAAAGTTATCTGTCCCCGCTCACAAGGGTTCCCTTCCTGGTAACACTAATAGACTCGGTAGAAATGAAAATATTTCTGACGGAGGTCAGGAAGTTAAAGCTTGTAACTACTTGCTGAGTTCTTAATTCCATTCCTCGGCCATCTGTAGCTCAGTGCATGGAGGTAATCGGATTAATGGTAGCGGCAATGGACGTAGTCCCTTTTGCGCGAATACATCTCAGACCACTGCAACTGTGCATGCTCAAACAGTGGAATGGGGATTATGCAGATTTGTCTCCTCAAATACAACTGGACCAGGGAACCAGAGATTCTCTTCTCTGGTGGTTGTCTCAGGATCACCTGTCTCAGGGAATATGCTTCCGCAGACCAGAGTGGTCTGGGGTGCGGTCTGGGACTCCCTGAAAGCTCAGGGCTTATGATCTCGGGAAGAGTCTCTTCTCCCGATAAACATTTTGGAACTGAGAGCGATATTCAACACGCTTCAGGCATGGCCTCAACTAGCTGCGGCCAAATTCATCAGATTTCAGTCAGACAACATCACGACTGTAGCGTACATCAATCATCAGGGGGAAACAAAGAGTTCCCTAGCGATGAAGGAAGTAACCAAAATAATCAGGTGGGCGGAGGATCACTCCTGCCATCTATCAGCAGTTCACATCCCAGGAGTAGACAACTGGGAGGCGGATTTTCTAAGTCGTCAGACTTTTCATCCGGGGGAGTAGGAACTCCACCCGGAGGTTTTTGCTCAGCTGACCCAGCTAATGGGGCATTCCAGAGTTGGATCTGATGGCGTCCCGTCAGAACACCAAACTTCCTCTCTACGGATCCAGGTCCAGGGACCCCAAGGCGGCATTGATGGATGCTCAAGCAGTGCCTTGGTCCTTCAATCTGGCTTATGTCTTTCCACCGTTTCCTCTTCTCCCTCGTCTGGTTGCCAGAATCAAACGGGAGAAGGCTTTGGTAATTCTGATAGTGCCTGCGTGGCCACGCAGGACTTGGTATGCAGACCTAGTGGACATGTCATCTGACCCACCATGGACACTGCCAACGAGGCAGGATCTTCTAATACAGGGTCCATTCAAGCATCCAAATCTAGCTTCTCTGCGGCTGACCGCTTGGAGATTGAACGCTTAATTCTATCTAAGCGTGGTTTCTCTGAATCAGTTATAGATACTCTGATCCAGGCTAGAAAGCCTGTCACCAGGAAAATTTACCATAAGATATGGCGGAAATATCTTTGTTGGTGTGAATCCAAGGGTTACTCGTGGAGTAAGATTAGGATTCCCAGGATATTGTCTTTTCTCCAAGACGGATTGGAGAAAGGTTTGTCAGCTAGTTCCTTAAAGGGACAGATATCTGGTCTGTCTATCCTTCACAAGCGTCTGGCAGAGGTACCAGACGTTCAAGCGTTTGCTCAGGCTTTAGTCAGAATCAAGCCTGTCTATAAACCTGTGGCTCCGCCATGGAGTTTAAATTTAGTTATTTCAGTTCTTCAAGGGGTTCCGTTTGAACCTTTACATTCCATAGATATTAAGTTATTATCTTGGAAAGTTTTGTTTTTGGTAGCTATATCTTCTGCTCGAAGAGTTTCAGAATTGTCTGCTTTGCAGTGTAATTCACCCTATCTGGTGTTCCATGCAAATAAGGTTGTTTTGCGTACCAAACCTGGTTTTCTTCCTAAAGTTGTGTCTAATAAGAATATTAACCAGGAAATCATTGTTCCCTCTTTGTGTCCTAATCCATCTTCTAAGAAGGAACGGCTATTACACAATCTTGATGTGGTTCGTGCTTTAAAATTCTATTTACAAGCAACTAAAGATTTCAGACAAACATCATCCTTGTTTGTTGTCTATTCTGGTAAGAGGAGAGGTCAGAAAGCGACTGCTACCTCTCTTTCTGGCTGAAAAGCATGATCCGATTGGCTTATGAGACTGCTGGACAGCAGCCTCCTGAACGAGTTACCGCTCATTCTACCAGGGCTGTGGCTTCCACATGGGCTTTCAAGAATGAGGCTTCTGTTGAACAGATTTGTAAGGCAGCGACTTGGTCTTCACTGCATACTTTTGCCAAATTTTACAAATTCGATACTTTTGCTTCTTCGGAGGCTATTTTTGGGGGAGAGGTTTTGCAAGCAGTGGTGCCTTCCGTTTAGGTTACCTGTCTTGTTCCCTCCCTTCATCCGTGTCCTAAAGCTTTGGTATTGGTATCCCATAAGTAAGGATGAATCCGTGGACTGGATACACCTTGCAAGAGAAAACAGAATTTATGCTTACCTGATAAATTACTTTCTCTTGCAGTGTATCCAGTCCACGGCCCGCCCTGGCAATTAAGTCAGGTTAAAATTTTTTGTTTAAACTACAGTCACCACTGCACCCTAAAGTTTCTCCTTTTTTCCTAACCTTTGGTTGAATGACTGGGGGGGGGGGGGAGCTAGAGGGGGAGCTATATGGACAGCTCTGCTGTGTGCTCTCTTTGCCACTTTCTGTAGGGAATGAGAATATCCCACAAGTAAGGATGAATCCGTGGACTGGATTACTGATGAATAGGCATAGTCAGATTTGCTATAAATATTTTGTGGGCTTATACTTTTCAATTAAGACATACTACTGAATAGATATATGTTTGAGTCCTTTTAATTTGTAACAATAATGATTTATTCTATGTACAACTGCCTTATGATATGTAATCTCATTTGACCTTAATAAAGCTCTTTTGAAAAAAAAAATAAAAAAAAAATATTCCCCAGATTAAAGGATTACTTTCTGTTTTAATTTTTAAACTAAACAACTAACATATTAAAGTTAATAAACATTAATTAAAACCTACTGACCTATATTTTCTCCAAAACAAAGTTTCATAACGTTATAAAAGTTATATATTTTATTCGCCGATGATGTCACGTTATCCTGCCCACTATTTTCAGCACTGTGAGTTCAAAATACTTAAACCAATAACTTTGTGTTTAAAGCGCCATTTTGAAACCTAGGTATTGTAAACGGATTGGTACAGAGCAAAGGATAGCCACGGAGTGGATTTGGAAAACAATTAAATTTGCAGACAAGATTTCTGATATACGGTAGAGATATGTTAATGAAATGCTATTGATAAAAAGCGTATTTGGGGTAGTTAGTTAGTAACAGGCATAGAAAATATTTACTTACAGTGGTCCTTTAAGTAGCATTTGTTGGAGGGGATGCGGGGAAGAAGGATCCCTCCTCCACATTTGATGGAATTGCCCTTGCCTTAAGGATTTCTGGACAGGTGTTTTTAAAGCGATGTCCGAGATTCTGGGCACACAGATCCACATGTCCCCAGATGTACTGCTCTTCGCTGCCTAAACTGGAGGGACTAGGTAAACAGGCCCTCTTGTTAATCATGCTGACAGCTGCCAAAAAACTCATACCACAACGATGGAAAACCCAAAAAATCCCTGCTGAACAAGATTGGAAAAACCAGGTCGATGACCTTTTAATACTAGAAAGATATCATTATCTAAAAAATCATAAACTAGACACACATGAATTAATGATGGCATTCTGGAATAAGAACCTATAGTCGATATCCCACTATGATACCTGCATTATGGCCTCGAGGGCATATCAAACCTTATTTTCCCCCCTCCCCCCCCCCCTTTTTTTTTTTTTTTTTTTTTTTTTTTTTCTCCTTTTTTCTCTATCTCCCTCTTTAACTCTTTCCTCCTTTACTATCTTTCTTCTATTCGTACACTACAGTTACAATGCAACAACTATTATGTGGAGCGTTTTACAATAAACAAATGTGTAAATGGCCTAAATGGGCTGAGACTCCAGCTGTCTTCGGACGTCTCTATAATGTGAATAATGCTTTGTCTCTCACTGTTTAGAAAGATTGAACTCTTATTGTTCTGCATTGCAAATTTTGCTTTGTCTCCTTTTTTTTTTCTTTTTTTTTTTTCTTTCTCTGTTTGTTATTTCATGTATCTCAATAAAGCTCTTTGAAACTGAATAAAAAAAAATAGGAACATAAGGACTGGTGCATACTCTTGAGACCTGAGCTATATGTTCCCAGCTGGATTTACAGCAGTGGTTTCTTACATAAGTGTTACCTTTTTAAAATACTTATGGCATTTTATTATCTTGCGATATGTCCAAGAAGCTGACTAACTAGTAATTATAGTAAGCATATACAGTATATTACTAATAACACTGAATCATCTATAAAAAAATAAATATCTGTCTATATACAGACTATTATATTGTTCTACTCTTTCATAATAAAACTCAGGGATTTTGGCTATTTCAGTCCTCTTCAGGACACACTACAAGGTGAGAGGAATTTGCCCTTTTTTAATATACATTTTTTTATTTTTTAAGCTTTCATGCTAAAGTAATTTATCATTTTTCTCCTCATTACTGAACTTAAACATCTACTTCGTATATCAGAATCCTGTAGGGAAAACTGATCTTTGCTTGCTCGATAAGTGCAGGTTAGAAAGGTGAATAATAGGGAATGGATATGGTCTCAGTTTGTACTGAGTCTTATATTGTCAAATCCATAAGTCTGGCCAAAAATGCCAATAGAAACCTTTTTATAAGGTTAAGTAAGGACAGGCAAGAACATTTCATGATGCCAGTGATGGTTATTGCACTGCTATTTACAAAGCTTTTGTTTTTTTGGTTTACCATGTTCTACCATGATCCTAAAAATATATTTCTAAGCTTTGTGCAACATAAGATTAATCTGCACAAGTTTCTTGAGTCTTGATGAACCGGTGGCAGCACACAGAAGATAGGGAGTGGCAGGGTGGAGTTGATTTAGATCAAGTTTAATGGTTTTCTACATAAATGTTTTGTTTTTAGAGTAACTTTCAGATTATTTTTCCAGTTACATTACAGTTACTGACTTGGTTTTATACCATAAGAAATATATAGATAAATCATTGAAATGAATTAAATTATTGGGAGGTGAACTATCTCAAGTTTAATAGGTTCATATATGATCTTTATTGGAAGGAGTAAAATGATTACCTTTAAAGGTATAGTCAACACTAGAATGTTTGTTGTTTTAAAAGATAGATAATCCCTTAATTAACCATTCCTCAGTTTTGCATAACCAACAGTTATAATACATGTTTCTTTCATGTAAGTGGCAAGAGTCCATGAGCTAGTGACTTATGGGATATACAATCCTACCAGAAGGGGGCAAAGTTTCCCTACCTCAAATGCCTATAAATACACCTCCCACCTTAGGAAGTTGAAGGGAGTATTGCCTGATGATACCATGCTTTCGCCTATGGGAAATCTATTCTAGTGCTCTCTGTAAATTCGATCGCAGGGATTAATCTGCTGCCTCCCTTTACAGATCGACATTATACTCCTCTACCATTACCTCTGCTGATAGGTTTCAGTATTGGTTTGGCTGTCTGCTATATGTGGATGGGTCTCTTACACAGTAAATATATACTTTTATTATGTAAGACACTCTCCGCTATGGATTTGGGCACCTTTTAAGTAAAGTTGTTATATATTGTTTATACACATGCCTTGAGTCAGTAATTCAGTGTTCTTTTTTAGCGACTTTATTTGTGGCTAAATCTTTGGGTTCAGTGTCCCTTAAGTATGTTTGTTGTAATTAAAGGGACACTGAAACCAGTTTTTTTTTTTCTTTCATGATTCAGATAGAGCATGCAATTTTAAGCAACTTTCTAATTTGCTCCTATTAATTTTTCTTCGTTCTCTTGCTATCTTTATTTGAAAAAGTAATCTAAGCTAAGGAGCCAGCCAATTTGTGGTTCAGACCGTGGACAGCACTTGTTTATTGGTGGGTGACTCTATCCACCAATCGGCAATAACAACCCAGGTTGTTCAGCTAAAATGGGCCAGCATCTAAACTTACAATTCTGCTTTTCAAATAAAGATACCAAGAGAATGAAGAAAATTTGATAATAGGAGTAAATTATAAAGTTGCTTAAAATTGCATGCTCTATCTGAATCACCATTTGGGCACCTTTTTAAGTAAAGTTGTTATATATTATTTGTATGCATGCCTTGAGTTAGTAATTCAGTGCTCTTTTTTTAGCAACTTTATTTGTGGCTAAATATTTGTCAAGGTTGGTAGTCTGTGAAACATACAGGATATTTTTTGGAGGTAGTAATTTATTTATAATTTTGGATGTTACGTTTTATGTTAGTCTCATGGAATGTTGATAATCACATTTTATGCAGCTATAATAAAAGTATCCATTAGGCTTTATTTTGGTACATTTTGTTTTTTTGTATATACATTTAAAATTCTTACCTGCTTTTTAGAGTGATAGGTGTATTAGAAAACCTCTCAAGCTTTGCACGTCGCACATGTGATGATGCTGTTTATGTCATAGGGTGACGTGTCTGCAATTTTGGCACAAAAAATGGCATACAATGCTGTTATAAGCCCCGCCCCGGCCCCAGCTCATTCAGTGTTCTCAGAAAACACTTAGAGAGCTTTCATGCAGCATTTTGTGAATCTGGTTTCTTTTTTTTTTTTTTTTTTTATAATTTTTTTTCTCTGTGTTTCCCATTCTTTCAAGCCTGTTATATATATAATATATATAGGAGCATTTCTATTTTTTCTAATTTAGTTTTTTTGCAATTATGTCTCAAACTGAACCTGCCTATGATGTTACTATAGGATTTGAGCTGCCTAAACAGGTATTTAACAAAGCTAAGTATGTTTGTTTTAATTAAAGGGACACTGCACCCAAATTTTTTCTTTTGTGATTCAGGTAGAGCATGCAATTTTAAGCAACTTTCTAATTGGCTCCTATTTTTCTTCATTCTCTTGCTATCTTTATTTGAAAAAGTAGCCATCTAAGCTAAGGAGCCAGCCAATTTTTGGTTCAGAACTGTGGACAGCACTTGTTTATTGGTGGGGGAATTTATCCACCTATCAGCAAGAACCCAGGTTGTTCACCAAAAATGGGACAGCATCTAAACTTAGATTCTTGCTTTCCAAATAAAGATACCAAGAGAATTAAGAAAATTTGATAATATGAGTAAATTAGAAAGTTGCTAAAAATTGCATGCTCTATCTGAAACACAAAAAAAATTTGGGTTCAGTGTCCCTTTTAAGCTGATCTAAATTATTCAGCTCAATTATGTGGCTCTTGTTTTAACAAATTAAATATATCTGAGTACAATAACACTGTTATTCCATCTCAGTCTAAATGTACATATTACTGCAGAAATTTAAGATTTCATTGCTACAACTATAGAGAAGACGATGACTGCTATTTTGCCTTCAAATAAATGTAAAAAGGTTGTTTTTTTTGCAACATTTTCTTAAACTTAGTGAATTAAGTTCTGACCTTCAGCATACTGACGTATCCTCTACTGATGGGGTGGTCTCTGATTCAGAGGATGCCACGTCAGAGACTGATATAGACAAATCTTTTTTTATTTGTTAGAATATATTCGTTCTCTCTTAAAGGAAGTTTTGTTTACTTTGGATATTGAAGAGTCTAAATTTCCAGATGATAAAGCTACTAATTGTCTAAATTCTGTATTTAAGACTACTGTTATTACTCCTGAGGTATTTCCTATTCCTGACGCTATCTCTAATGTAATTGCTAAAGAATGATCTAAGCCTGGTACCTCCCCTTTTTTTTTTTTTTTATTGAGGTTCAAGGTAAGGCATACATGAACAAAAAAAAAAGCAAGCATAATAATATTAACATATAAGCTACATATGGTACAAATCCATAAATGCATAGTATATTTCAAAAGGACATTTCAGAGATATAATATATATATAGAATGCCTATTATTCTTGAGTGCCTTCCCAATGTAACAAGAGGCCACTCTTGGACCTAATACCTGTGAATATAAGGATATATGGAAGACTATTGCTAGCAATGGAAACCACTTTTGGATTCCAGACAAGCACCTCATTTTTAAGATAAAGCTACAACTGGAAACTGTGAGGAAGACGCAGGAAACATGGTAGAAACACTTGCTTTTTAACAATACATTGGTGGAGACAGAGATTATGTCAATAAGAACTGTTAGTCAGGAGATCTCTAAGATAGTAGAAAGGGAGAGGGAAAGGAGGACCGAGATAATAGAATGAAGTTGTTAAAGCATTAACTGCGGCTAGCTTTACTTTACTGTTATAGAACCTAACATGCAGTATATTTATCCCCCCACTAAGGCTCAGGGTAAGTTATACTGATTTACTGGGTAATACAGGTGGAAAACTAGTTACAGTTTACGTGTCCGGTAAAATACATTATAAAATCATGTTCTGAACCCCCGTTTCAATCAGGCAAAGCCCCAGATATAGAAAGTTTAACTATGCACCAGGCCGCCCCATAAAACTAATGTACCTTCTTGCATACCATAAGGAGCACAATTGCTATATAACTCTGAACAGTGCTGCTGGAGCAGGTCCAGCCTGCCCCATAAGCCAACTCCATATAAAGAAAAAGGGTATGCTAAGTAGCTTAAGAGAGCAACTCACATAACATACATGGTTTAGAGTTAAGCATAATCTTAAAAAAAAAAAAAAAAAAAAAAAAAAAAAAAGAGAGATGCAGTTAGCATGTATGATAGTGGCAGCACATAACTAGGGGTGAGGATGAAGACAGGGATTACTTGTACTAAGCTCCTAGTACTATTTATTTATCTTATATGTTATGACCTGAAATGTTTATATGGGGATAAAGTGATATAATAGGTTTTACAGAGCTTGATACATAAAAGTAACATACACTACATGAGAGCTTATCATTATAACATGTGCCAAATTTCAATCTGACCAAGTGCAATCATTTGCTAAACCTCTCTTCTGAGCTTAAAGGGACGTTAAACCCAATTTTTTTCTTTCATGATTTAGATAGAGAATACCATTTTAAACAACTTTCTAATTTACTTCAATTATCTAATTTGCTTCATTTTCTTGATATTCTTTCCTGAAAAGCATATCTAGATAGGCTCAGTAGCTTCTAATTGGTAGCTGCACATAGATGCCTCATGTGATTGGCTCACCAATGTGCATTGCTATTTCTTTAACAAAGAATATCTAAAGATTGCAGCAAATTAGATAATAGAAGTAAATTGAAATGTTGTTTAAAATTGTATTCTCTATCTGAATCGTGAAAGAAATTTTTGGGGTTTAATGGCCCTTTAAGTACAACACTTGGTCAGAGCCCGGTATAAAAAATAAAGCATTGATAACTGGTACAGTAAAAGCAATATAACAAAGATCGCTATATTATTATTAAGAGGTAATAATGCTTAATCCAGGCACCAACCCACATTCAAACATCCCTTACATACCTCTGGGGCTTAAATTCTTATATGTAGACAGTCATCAGTTTATGTACTAGTGGCATAATGTAACAGCTTATGGTGAGTTTAGTTGAGCAAACCATGAAAATAAAAAAAAAATGCAGTTAACTTGTGTAGCAGTAACAATAAGTGACTAAGGGTTCTATGCAGGAAGTCAGAGTCAGGGATGATTAGTGCTAAGCTCTTGGAATTATTCATAGGATTCGTTGTATATATTAGGTCCTGAGATGGGTTGGAAGAGTAAAATGAAATAGTAAACTATTCAGAGCTTGATATGTGTAGGTAATATATTTTATAATGGAGCTATGACATGAACTAGCACTTTATCCAAACCAGTGCAACCATTGAAAAAAAAAAGAACACCTTCTTTATATGCAAACTACATGGACCGAGGTCAAATACCAAAGTGGAGTACAATAAACATAAAATAACCGGGATCTCTGTCTTATAATTGGAGGACATTAATTGCTTATCCTATACACATATACTTTCTCAGAGGTCCCTTATGAATGATATAGGCTCAGTCTTACTTGTGGGTAGGCATCAGCTCTTATACAGTCAGCAAATGTCACAGCTTAAGATGCCGACTGGCTTAAAAGAGAACATAACCCCTGAGCAAGGAACACCAAGCTGTACTATTACATGTCATCAGTGGGTCCCCACAACGGCTGACAAACTGTGTTGACTCCCGGGTCCCAAGAAGCGAGAAGACCTAAATGCAGCCACATCAGAGCCGGTAGAGGCCAGACTGGGGACCGCAGAGATCCATAAAACTCCATCACGGCTCTACGGGGGTAAGTAGTATACACCGCTGGATTTAACCAGCTACAGGCTGAATACTGAGTTGGAGACAATTGTAAAGCGCACCTTGTTTCTTCCTGCCTCATTGGTCCCGCTACTTGGGACACCATCAGTGCTGTGGGGTAGTTCTGAGATAGAGCAGTGGAGCCTTTCACCTTGGTCACTGTGATCCTCACCAGTGCTAAATTCTGTCGCACCGGAATCTTCTCACCACTAGGCTCTGTAACTCCGGCGCCAACATCCCCACCCTCCATCTGGGTAGTCTGTTTGGGCGAGTTCACAAGGAAGGCTAGTGCTACTGTTCCCAAATGTAGTGTGAAGCCTGTTCTCCAAAGCGACATGATGAGCAGCAAGTAAATTGCGTAGGTCTTCCCAAAAGTTTAAAGGGATCGCCATAGTAGGTATTATGCAACGACTGCTAGATAGAGTTGGAATAGATTGTGTTTACCTAAGCCCAAGCTGCGTCCCAGAGACATAAGTGTTTGCAGTTTCTTATGTAGTAGGTATATGCTGCGTCTTAGTAAGGTTATAGTGTTGCAGTGACTGGTGAGGTAGCACTGCTTCTTAACGACAGGCCCACAAAGGGAACCCGCCAGGGGGGTCAAAAAGTTGGTAGCAATCCTCAGCGTACGTTGGGAGCCCGGTTGAATTTGGAAAATTCTGCAGCCACGAGGTTGTAAAAATGGCCACCGCTTGTGTAGACTCTAGATGCGGCTCCGGTCCTAATTCAAAGGTGTAACACCCAGGGTTAAGTTTGATCCTCGCCAGTTGTTAGATAAAAGTCCAGGGTATACTGAAGAAGTTTCTCAGGGTTCAACTCATAAATATGTAGTAAATAAAGTTATTGGTAGCATAACCAGGACCAGAGCAGCAAGATTATGCGGCCATTCTCAAGCGCTCCAGGCTCCGCCCCCTCTCCTGGTACCTCTTTTAACCCTTCTTCTAGGTTTAAGAAATTGCTCGGTGGAATCTAGTACCTTTATTTGAGCGGTTTCTATCTGGGCTTTGCTGGATTTAACGGTTGGGAAGTTACTTGGTACTTTCAGTCCTTTTTTGTTCTACTCGGTACATCAGTTGTTGATGGTTTGGGTAATTTCAGGCTGTGGTGCCCTTCGAATGGGCCGACTTGTCTACCGCCCTTTTTTACATTCAGTGTCCTCTATAGCTTGGGTATTGTTTTCCCAAAAGTAATGAATGCAGCTATGGACTCTCCCCTTTTAAGAAGAAAAACTTAAATTATGCTTACCTGATAATTTTCTTTTCTTCTGACAAGAGTCCACAGCTCCCCTCCCATGGTTTTTTATGGGGGGGCGGCCATGTTTTTTGTTCTTCTGGCACTTTTTTTCTCTTGTAAGGTGTATCCAGTCCACGGGTTCATCCATTACTTGTTGGATATTCTCCTTCCCAACAGGAAGCTGCAAGAGGACACCCACAGCAGAGCTGTCTATATAGCTCCTCCCCTAACTGCCACCCCTAGTCATTCTCTTGCAGCTCTCGACAAGATAGGAAGTATCAAGAGATATGTGGTGAATTAGTGTAGTTTTACCTTCAATCAAGAGTTTATTTTTAAACGGTACCGGCGTTGTACTGTTTTACTCTCAGGCAGAAATTAGAAGAAGAGTTCTGCCTGGAGGTTGATGATCTTAGCGGTTTGTAACTAAGGTCCATTGCAGTTCTCATACATAACTGAAGAGTATGGGAAAACTTCAGTTGGGGGAACTGTCTGCAGATTACCTGCTTTGAGGTATGTTCAGTATATTTATTTCTAGAGAGATGAATGAGTTCTAGAAAATGCTGACAGAGCCTTGTGTATTTGAGGTAAGCCTGATGCAGTGATTTAACAGCGACTGGGATCATGCTTACAAAATGGGGTAATACCCTTATTACTTAGTGACAGTTAAACGTTTACATGAATTAAAAAATAGGACATTTTTTCTCTGGGGGAGAACTCTTTTTTTTTTTTTGGGGCCTAGTTTCCACATGGCTAATCAGATACTCCTAGGAGTATTTTCTTAAGGCCCCTCTGGCATCTAGTACATGGTGGGAGGGGCCTATTTTAGCGCTCTAAATGCGCAGTTTTAATTCAGACTGAGACATCCAGCTTCCCTAGAGGAGTCCTCTGGCACCTGAGGACCATTATAAGGGGTTTATTTCTGCACAAAATCGTACTTGAGGGCAGGTAGGAGCCTCAGCAGAGCTATGGCAGGGTGCTTAACTGCCTTGTAACGTTTTTTTAACATTTTTAAATCCGGTTTGGGGCCTAAGGGGTTACTCATCCATTTGCAAGTGGGTGCAATGTTGCTTTAGTCCCTTCCACACTTCCTTTTTCTCTTAAAGGCACAGTAACGTTTTTGTTTAATTGCTGTTTCACCTTTATTAAAGTGTTTTCCAAGCTTGCTTGTCTCATTACTAGTCTGTTAAACATGTTTGACATAGAGGAAACTCCTTGTTCAATATGTTTAGAAGCCATGGTGGAACCCCCTCTTAGAATGTGTACCAAATGTACTGAAATTTCTATAAACTATAAAGACCATATTGTGGCGCTTAAAGATTTATCTCCAGGGGATTTTCTGACTGAAAAAGGGAGATTATGCCATCTAGCTCTCCCCATGTGTCAGAACCTATAACTCCTGCTCAAGTGACGCCAAGTACATCTAGCGCGTCTAATTCTTTTACCTTACTGGACATAGCGGCAGTTATGAATGCTACCCTCACAGAGGTATTTTCCAAACTGCCAGGGTTACAAGGAAAGGGAGACAGCTCTGGGGCTAGAACTAATACAGAGCTTTCTGACGCTTTAATGCCTTTGTCCGATATACCCTCACAATACTCAGAAGCTGAGGCAGGTGAGCTTCTATCTGTGGGTGACATTTCAGACTCAGGGAAGGCGTTGCTTCAGTCTGATTCTGAAATGACAGCGCTTAAATTTAAGCTTGAACACCTCCGCTTATTGCTTAGGGAGGTTTTAGCGACTCTGGATGATTGTGACCCCATTGTGGTTCCAGAGAAATTGTGTAAAATGGACAAATACTTTGCAGTGCCTGTTTACACTGATGTGGAGGGAGCAGTCTCTACCCTAGCTAAGCGTACAACTATCCCCGTCGAGGACAGTTGTGCTTTCCTAGATCCTATGGATAAAAAATTGGAGGGTCTCCTTAAGAAAAATTTTATTCATCAAGGTTTTATTCTCCAGCCTCTTGCATGCATAGCCCCAGTTACTGCTGCAGTGGCTTTTTGGTTCGAGTCTCTTGAGGAGGCTCTGCAGGTGGAGACTCCGCTAGACGACATTCTAGACAGGATTAAAGCTCTTAAGTTAGCTAATTCCTTTATTTCTGACGCCGTTTTTCAGTTAACCAAACTAACGGCTAAGAATTCAGGTTTTGGCGTGTAGGGCGCTATGGCTTAAGTCCTGGTCAGCAGACGTTACTTCAAAGTCTAAGCTTCTTAACATCCCCTTCAAGGGACAGACCCTATTCGGGCCCGGTCTGAAGGAGATCATTTCTGATATTACTGGAGGAAAAGGTCACGCCCTTCCTCAGGATAGGTCCAATAAGAGGACCAAACAGAATAATTTTCGTTCCTTTCGAAACTTCGAGTGGCGCAGCCTCAGTTTCCTTTAATGCAAAACAAGAGGGAAATTTCGCCCAGCCCTAACCAGTCTGAAGACCTAACCAGGCTTGGAACAAGGGGAAGCAGGCCAAGAAACCTGCGGCTGCCTCTAAGACAGCATGAAGGAGTAGCCCCCGATCCGGGACCGGATCTAGTAGGGGGCAGACTTTCTCTCTTCGCCCAGGCTTGGGCAAGAGACGTCCAGGATCCCTGGCCGCTAGAGATCGTTTCCCAGGGATATCTTCTGGAATTCAAAGGGTCATCTCCAAAGGGGAGATTTCATCTCTCACAACTATCTTTAAACCAGATAAAAAGAGAGGCATTCTTACGTTGCGTTCAAGACCTACTGGTTATGGGAGTGATCTACCCAGTTCCAAAAGAGGAACAGGGGCTGGGTTTTTATTCAAACCTGTTTATAGTTCCCAAAAGAGGGAACTTTCAGACCTATCTTGGATCTCAAGATCCTAAACAAATTTCTCAGGGTCCCATCCTTCAAGATGGAGACTATTCGAACCATCCTACCTATGATCCAGGAGGGTCAATATATGACTACCGTGGACTTAAAGGATGCTTATCTCCACATTTCGATTCACAGAGATCATCATCAGTTCCTCAGGTTCGCCTTCCTAGACAGGCATTACCAGTTTGTGGCTCTTCCCTTCGGGTTAGCCACGGCACCAAGAATCTTTACGAAGGTTCTAGGGTCCCTTCTGGCGGCTTTAAGGACGCGGGGCATAGCGGTAGCCCCTTACCTAGACGACATTCTGATTCAGGCGTCGACTTTTCAAATCGCCAAGTCCCATATGGACATTGTTCTGGCCTTTCTGAGGTCTCACGGGTGGAAAGTGAACATAGAAAAGAATTCACTCTCCCCTCTTACAAGAGTTTCCTTCCTAGGAACTCTGATAGATTCAGTAGAAATTAAAATTTTTCTGACAGAAGTCAGGATATCAAAACTTCTAACTTCTTGCAGTGCTCTTCATTACACTTCTCGGCCATCAGTGGCTCAGTGTAGGGAAATGATCGGCCCAATGGTAGCGGCAATGGACATAGTTCTGTTTGCCCGCCTACATCTCAGACCACTGCAACTTTGCATGCTCAACCAGTGGAATGGGGACTACACAGATTTGTCTCCTCTGTTAAATCTGCATCAGGAGACCAGGGATTCTCTTCTCTGGTGGTTATCTCGGGTCCATCTGTCCAGGGGAATGAGTTTCCGCAGGCCAGAGTGGACTATAGTGATGACAGATGCCAGCCTTCTGGGCTGGGGCGCAGTCTGGAACTCCCTGAAGGCTCAGGGTTCGTGGACTCAGGAGGAAGCCCTCCTTCCGATAAACATTCTGGAACCAAGAGCGATATTCAATGCTCTTCAGGCTTGGCCTCAACTAGCTGGGGCCAAGTTCATCAGATTTCAGTCGGACAACATCACGACTGTAGCCTATATCAACCATCAGGGTGGAACAAGGAGTCCCCTGGCAATGATGGAGGTTTCCAAGATAATTCTATGGGCAGAGGTTCACTGTTGCCATCTCTCATCTATCCATATCCCAGGAGTTGAGAACTGGGATGCGTATTTTCTAAGTCGGCAGACTTTTCATCCGGGGGAGTGGGAGCTCCATCCAGAGGTATTTGCCCAGCTGATTCAACTTTGGGGCAAACCAGAACTGGATCTGATGGCGTCTCGTCAGAACGCCAAGCTTCCTTGTTACGGGTCCAGGTCAAGGGATCCCCAGGCAGTGCTGATAGATGCTCTAGCAGTGCCCTGGTCCTTCAACCAGGCTTATGTGTTTCCTCCGTTTCCTCTCCTCCCTCGTCTGATTGCCAAGTTCAAGCAGGAGAGAGCTTCGGTGATTTTGATAGCGCCTGCGTGGCCACGCAGGACTTGGTATGCGGATCTGGTGGACATGTCATCCTCTCCACCATGGACCCTTCTACTCCAAGGTCCAAGGTCCATTCAAACATCCATATCTAATTTCTCTGCGTCTGACTGCTTGGAGATTGAACGCTTGATTTTATCAAAACGTGGTTTCGCCGAGTCGGTCATTGATACCTTGATTCTGGCTCGAAAGCCTGTCACCAGGAAAATCTATCATAAGATATGGTGTAAATATCTTCATTGGTGTGAATCCAAGGGTTACTCGTGGAGTAAGGTCAGGATTCCTAGGATACTATCTTTTCTCCAAGAAGGATTGGAGAAGGGATTGTCAGCTAGTTCCTTAAAGGGACATATTTCTGCTCTGTCTATTCTTTTGCACAAGCGCCTGGCTGATGTTCCAGACGTTCAGGCGTTTTTGTCAGGCTTTGGTTAGAATCGGGCCTTTTTTTAAACCATGGAGTTTAAATTTAGTTCTTAAAGTTCTTCAAGGGGTTCCGTTTGAACCCTTGCATTCCATAGATATCAAGCTTTTATCTTGTAAAATTCTGTTTTTAGTAGCTATCTCTTCGGCTCGAAGAGTTTCAGAGTTATCTGCCTTGCAGTGTGATTCCCCTTATCTGATCTTCCATGCAGATAAGGTAGTTTTGCATACCAAACCTGGGTTTCTTCCTAAGGTAGTATCTAATAGGCATATCAATCAGGAAATTGTTGTTCCGTCACTGTGTCCTAATTCTTCTTCAAAGAAGGAAAGTCTGTTACACAATCTTGACGTGGTTTGTGCTTTAAAGTTTTATTTGCAAGCTACTAAGGATTTTCGTCAAACATCTGCATTTTTTGTCATCTACTCTGGAAAGAGGAGAGGCCAACTTCTCTTTCTTTTTGGCTGAGAAGCATAATTCGTTTAGCTTATGAGACTGCTGGCCAGCAGCCTCCTCAAAGAATTACAGCTCATTCTACTAGAGCGGTAGCTTCCACATGGGCTTTTAAACATGAGGCCTCTATTGAACAGATTTGTAAGCGGCGACTTGGTCTTCGCTTCATACTTTTTCTAAATTCTACAAATTTGATACTTTTGCTTCCTCTGAGGCTATTTTTGGGAGAAAGGTCTTGCAGGCAGTGGTGCCTTCCGTTTAAGTGCCTGCCTTGTCCCTCCCTTCATCCGTGTCCTAAAGCTTTGGTATTGGTATCCCACAAGTAATGGATGAACCCGTGGACTGGATACACCTTACAAGAGAAAACAAAATTTATGCTTACCTGATAAATTTCTTTTTCTTGTGGTGTATCCAGTCCACGGCCCGCCCTGTCTCTTTAAAGCAGGTGTTTTTTATTTTTAAACTACAGTCACCACTGCACCCTATAGTTTCTCCTTTTTCTTGCTTGTCTTCGGTCGAATGACTGGGGGTGGCAGTTAGGGGAGGAGCTATATAGACAGCTCTGCTGTGGGTGTCCTCTTGCAGCTTCCTGTTGGAAAGGAGAATATCCCACAAGTAATGGATGAACCCGCGGACTGGATACACCACAAGAGAGATATTTATCAGGTAAGCATAAATAGTTTTTTCACCTGATATTTCTCCTACTGTTCCTTGTTCCCTTGGCAGAATGACTGGGGGATGAGGGAGGTGGGGGAGGTATTTAAGCCTTTGGCTGGGGTGTCTTTGCCTCCTCCTGATGGCCAGGTTCTGAATTCCCAAAAGTAATGAATGCAGCTGTGGACTCTCCTGTGACGACTTCTTCACTGGGTACTGGACACAAGTATGACAAGTGGATTTTATTTTATATCTTCCCTATGATCCAGTTTTTAGTATTTGAAGAGACAAGTGCACTACACGAAAATGACTCACACGGTGACGTCACACACCGAGTCTACGGGAGATTCAAAGACGTAGAAGGTTGGTTTGCAGTACTTATGTTTCCTTTCTTGACGGGGTATGAGTTAAGCTGGGAAAAGCTTAATCTCCAGCTTTGTTGCACTAGCTTTACGGGTGGTGCTCTTTCACATATCAATGTTTTAGTGCACGTTACTCACTCATACAATTTTTTTTTTATCCTGACGTTGCTATGCGGTGCCGCTTGTCTTATTTTATCTATTTGAACTTCTTTATTTTTTCTTTGGCTGTGAGTGTTTTTATTTCCTTTAGCGTAATCTCAGACATCAGCTTATATTGTTTCAAGCCTTGCTTCAGTAGCTATGTTTTTTGTATATTAAGGAAAATTATGGTAAAGATCTTCATTATTTACCTCTGTTCCTAGGGAATTTTCAGCATTTATATTTCTATGGAAAAGTATCTTCTGTTAATACTCCCCTGTGTGATTTTGATAACTTATTTTAAATGCTAGAAGTTTGATACAGCCTTATGTCTTTTTTGGTTTTACATTGGCTGGCTGTCATGAAGACCTCATGATTTTAGGATGTATGGGGTATATGTGTATATATACATAACTAGAAATAAGTTATTCTATAACTCCAGCCAGGGTTTGCGTTATGGTTTATGGCGGGCTGTAAAAGAGGGGTGGCTATTTTCCTTTCCCACTCTGGAAGGGGCCTGGTCAAAAACCTACCTAAGGAAAATAAATATTTTTAACTGATTTCAGGAAAAGAATATTGTCAGTCTAAATGGGAGGCTGCGTGGACCAGCATAAGAGACCATCTCTTTCCTTTGCAACTCCCTTGGCACAGATATCTAAACTAGTACAGTATTAGGTTCTGTTATATTTCTCCTTTTTTTTTCTTCATAAATGGAGAGTCCACAGCTGCATTCATTACTTTTCATTTCATTTTACTTTCTTTATGATTGTTTGTATTACAAATGTTTTCCCGAGAGGCTACCACCTTGCGGGACTAACTAGAACTCCGGGCCTCAGTGAGGCTCCTTTTGTATCTTGGAATCAAGGGTTAAAGGGACAGTCTAGTCCAAAAAAAACTTTTATGATTCAAATAGGGCTTGCAATTTTAAACAACTTTCCAATTTACATTTATCACCAATTTTGCTGTGTTCTCTTGGTGGTATTAGTTGAAAGTTAAACCTAGGAGGTTCATATGCTAATTTCTTTGACCTTGAAGGCTGTCTCTAATCTGAAAGCATTTTGACAGTTTTTTCACCACTAGAGGGCATTAGTTCATGTGTTTTACATAGATAACATTGAGCTCACGCACGTGAATTTACCGAGGAGTGAGCATTGATTGGCTAAAGTGCAAGTCTGTCAAATGAACTGAAATAAGGGGGCAATCTGCTGAGGCTTAGATACAAGGTAATTACAGAGGTAAAATGTGTATTATTATAACTGTTTTGCTATGCAAAACTGGGGAATGAGTAATAAAGGGATAATCTATCTTTTTAAACAGCAAAAAAGCTGGTGTTGACTGTCCCTTTAATATCTCCTGAGGGGGGTTATTGAACAGGGGGGAGGGTGGTTAATCATGTTTGTGATTCAACCTGCTTATGTGTAGTAGTTATTTATTATTTAGGCTCTTGGTTAAGAAACAAAATGGCCTTTAGAGGTGACGCAGCATTTAAGGTTGAGCACGCTTTTTGGACCACACGGTGCACCTGGTGACCGGGCGTGGTCACGTTTGGCTCCCCATTTCTGCATTCCTGACAGTGTGGCAACGGAAAATTTCTGGTCCGCTGGTGTCTGGGTCCTAGGAGGTGGTCAGTGTACCTGCAATTGTGGGTGTCAGGTGCTGTTACAGTTTTCTTATTTGGTCCATTTTTTTTAAATATATTTGTTTATTCAGTATCACAGTTATGGAGGATTCTGATATTGTGGAGCCCGGGTGATACATGCCCTTCAGTTATGTTCAAAATGCTGTCTTAGAGTGCTCAATTCCTCGGGATTGGGGAATCAAGGGGCCGTTGAGCCATCCGTCTCTGGGGGATCTGTTCCTTGAGTGGCAAGTTCCCTACCACCAATGCTTACTACACATGCAGGTATCCCAGATTTTGCTTAGCCTTCTCTGAAAGGTGACTTGCTCCCCCCTCGGTCATGGCACGTTTTTGCATGTCCATTGTTATAGTGCTGGTGCATCTGCAACTACCAGAAGTGTGCTTGCGATATATTTTACGCGTTCTGTTGACCGCGGCTCTCAGGCATGGGATGACCTGCTCAGCTCTCCGGAGTCAACCTTCGGGATCGTCTTCTGCTCTGGCGAAGGTATGCTGTGCCTTTCGTTAGACTGGTACGCCTTCTTTTCCTTTTGAGACACATTCTGGAATTGTTGGCTGATCCCATCCTTAACGGATGTGGGAATTCTCAGTCTTCTTCTTAGAATGGCTTGCAACATTAGCTATATGAGGATGAAGTAATCTTTCTATAGCCTTATTTGAGTATCCTTTCCAGTCCTGAGCTGGGAGAACAGGATCCCAGTCCTGCGGGTGTGTCTGTTCTTCTTGGGCGATAACCTATGGGTTGCCTTGTATATATTTTTATCCGGTTAGGATGATTTTTTATTTGAGCTCATATTCATGTATTTCCTTCGGGAATTTTTCTGGAATCGATGCTCGTGATTTTTTATTGCTCAGTTTACTTCTATGGAAGTTTGTTTGTTGTGAGGACATGTTAGTCCTATGTTTATTCTCCATCTCTGGGGATGTTTATCTGCGGCCTTGACGGTATCGACCCTGAATTTCAGGCTGGTCCTGATTGGGATCGGACCCTTCTGTTTTGTGGCCTATTTCAGACATGTGGCGCCTGTTCTGTTGGGGCGCCGAGTGTTTCACATTATTTGTTACTTGTTTTTCTTTTACAAGTTCAGTTCGAGGCATGGAGGATTGGTTCAGTCCTTGTTAGCCTTTTTTGCTGGTCGACTGGGACTCGGTAGGGTTCCGCTAAAACACTCGTTTGTTTCCTTCTCGCGTGCGTTGGAAGTCTGGAGGACTTGGAGTCTCCTTGCCACTGGTTTTAGGCGGTTTTGCCTTCAGGGACTCCTTGGAATTTTCTTTTCCTGGACTTGTTCCTTTTTGAGGTTCTCTTCCTTTGGGTCCTTAGTGGTTTGGCTGCCTTATGGGTGATACAAGGTAGCCTTATGGTTTGAGGTAGGGCTATCTGAAGAGTGTAATCTTTCTTAAGGAGGGCCGTGTGGCTTTCCTGCTTTCGGATTGTCTCCCTATCAGGGACGTCAGGCTGGGTTGTCTCCTTCCCCAAGCTTCGCTTAAAGGTTTTCTCTGCATTCCTTTTCCTTCTGTGTGTGGTCCTCTGAGGAAAAATGTAGACTAGTCTTTGTGCTACTCGCTCTTAGGGTGACTTTGTCCTCAAATTCTCCCTTGGTTTTAGGAGTCTTGGTGTGCCTCTGTAGTGTCCTAGCTCTCTTTTGGAGTGTTTGACTCCTGTAAGGGGGGTTCTCTTCCTTTTGGGTCGAGTTTGAGTGAGTTTTGCCCCTGTTCTGGGTTGATCTGGTTATTCCCCTGTGAGGTCTGATTTTTCAGACAGGGAATTTGTATTCCCTGGGGTGTTTGTTTGTTTTAAACAATTATGGGGCTCGGGCCTTTAGTTTTGTTTGGGATCTTTCTGGATGTCCGTAAGCTTCTGATCCTGTGGCTGGTTCGGGACGATCCTGTTTTTCCTGGAACATAGGCTATTGCCTGAGGACTGGCTAGTTGAGCCAGTTAGCAGCTTGGCCATGTTTTCCGTGCGGTTGTTGATACCTTCCTATGGCTTGCCTTTTCTTTGAATGACGTATACTCCCCATCGGGGGGAGTTTTTTTTCCTGTGTTCATCAGGTCGTCTGGATGTTTTTCATTCAGCTTTTTGTTTTCATCAATCTCCGGCTCATGTATTGTGAGCATATGCGCTGTTCTTATATGTGCCCTTCCCTTCGGGGGGTGTTTGTCCTTCTGGAAGGTTGTTGGAACAGTTTGTTTTTATTCTGTAAGGATGAGCAGTTTGCTGTTCTGGGTTTGTTCTGTCCAAACTCTACTTATGGAAATCTCCATGTTGAGACTGTCAATTATGCTGGGTCTTCATAGTGATCTACTGCATTTTTGCTATGTTAATCTCCTGTGGGGTCCTCTTTGGGATTACCTATTTGAAGGAGCTCTTTGGGTAGGCACCCAAGTTCTGTTGGGGATGGCCGAGTTCACCCCATTCCTCCTTCCCTGATGGTATGTGATTGGGGTCCTTTCTGTTCCCCTATTTTTCAAACCTGCCTGTCGCTTGGGCTGGTCTGGTGTGGAGCAGGATCTGAGACCTGTTGTTCATCCTTGGATCATTTGATCTGTGAACCTCTGAGGTCCTGTGTTTCTCCATTTTCAATATATGTGATAAGGTGATGGCGTGTAGCGTTGGCTCAGGTGTTCACTTATCTGGGGTTGTTGAACGCGTCCGATCTCTGAATATTTCAGTATTCTGAGCTATCGGTAACTTGAGGGACCTGTCTTTGGTTGTCCTTTACGGTACGGTTGCACTGCTTTTAAGAAAAATTGTTTTTCTCGGTTTTAGATTCCCGGTCCTATACTTTGGTCTCTGTACTCTCCGGGATCTGGGCGTTGCCTGCCTTTCTCAAGACCGGTTTGGGTCTCGGGGTTCCTTATTTTATTTGGAACTTAATGTACCCTATTTAGAGTTCTTTTGGGAAACCTGTTTTTTTTTCTTCCACGTCTTCTCCTTTTTTGGGGAGTTTTCGGTAGTTGATCCCTTTCTCTTGTAGGGGTGGGTTGTTGGGGACCGACTGCTAGGCGGCGGGGTCTCCTGGAGGCGTGTTGGCTAAGTTGAGTCTATTTCTGCAGTCTCTAGCAAGGCTTAAAGACTATCTGCGGGTCAGTGTCCTTTGGGCTTTTTTCTCTTTGAAATTTTTCGGCGTCGGACGAAGCAGGTTTTTTTTGGGTTGTGTTGCTGGCCTGGTGCCCTCAGAATGGGCCGCCTTTTGTACCCTCCCGTTTTTGCATTCAGTGTCCTCTATAGCTTGGGTATTTTTTTCCCAAAAGTAATGAATGCAGCTGTGGACTCTTTCCATTTATGATGAAAAACCTAAATCATGCTTACCTGATAATTTTTTTTTTTTCTTCAGATGGAAAGAGTCCACAGCTCCTGCCCGTGTTTTTCAATGTGGCGTATGTTTTTATTCTTCTGGCACCTTTTCACACTGATATTTCTTTTAACTGTTCCTTGTTCCTCGGCAGAATGACTGGGGGATGAGGGAAGTGGGAGAGGTATTTAAGCCTTTGGCTAGGGTGTCTGCCTCCTCCTGGTGGCCAGGTTCTGAATTTCCCAAAAGTAATGAAGGCAGCTGTTGACTCTTTCCATCTGAAGAAAAGAAAATGATCAGAAAAACATAATTTATGTAAGAACTTACCTGATAAATTAATTTCTCTTGCAAGATGTATCGAGTCCACGGATTCATCCAATACTTGTGGGATATTCTCCTTCCCAACAGGAAGTGGCAAAGAGAGCACCCACAGCAGAGCTGTCTATATAGCTTCTCCCCTAACTCCACCCCCCATTCATTCTCTTTGCCGGCTCTAAGCAAGAGGAAGGGTAAAGTGATTGTGATGACTTCCTGGGCTTTAGATATTGTTTCCCCGGGATATCTTCTGGACTTCAAAGATTCCCCCCCAAGGGGGAGATTTCACCTTTCTCAATTGTCTGCAAACCAGAAAAAAAGAGAGGTGTTCTTACGCTGTGTAGAAGACCTACATACCATGGGAGTGATTCACCCAGTTCCAAAAGCGGAACAAGGGCAAGGGTTTTACTCCAACCTGTTTGTGGTTCCCAAAAAAGAAGGAACTTTCAGACCAATCTTGGATCTCAAGATCTTAAACAGATTCCTCAGAGTCCCATCTTTCAAGATGGAAACTATTTGGACTCTTCTGCCACTGATCCAGGCGCGTCAATATATGACCACCGTGGACTTAAAGGATGCGTATCTGCACACCCCTATTCAGAGATCACCAATTTCTCAGGTTCGCCTTTCTGGACAGGCATTACCAGTTTGTGGCCCTTCCCTTCGGGTTGGCCACGGCTCCCAGAATTTTCACAAAGGTGCTAGGGTCCCTTCTAAGACCGCGGGGCATAGCAGAGGTGCCTTATCTAGACGACATCTTAATTCAAGTGTCTACTTTCCAACTAGCCAAGTCTCACACGGACATCGTGTTGGTTTTTCTGAGATCTCATGGGTGGAAGGTGAACATAAAAAAGTTCTCTCTCCCCCTTCACAAGAGTTTCCTTCCTAGTGATAGACTCGGTAGAAATGAAAATATTTCTGACGGAGGTCAGGAAATCAAAACTTGTAACCACCTGCCGAGCTCTTCATTCCATTCCTCGGCGGTCAGTGGCTCAGTGTATGGAGGTAATCGGACTAATAGTAGCGGCAATGGACATGGTTCCGTTTGCCTGCCTACACCTCAGACCACTGCAACTATGCATGCTCGAACAGTGGAATGGGGATTATGCAGATTTATCTCCTCAGATAGATCTGGATCAGGTGACCAGAGATTCTCTTCTCTGGTGGTTGTCACAGGTTCACCTGTCTCTGGGAATGTGTTTCCGCAGACCAGAGTGGGTCATAGTTACGACAGATGCCAGCCTACTGGGCTGGGGTGCAGTCTGGAACTCCCTGAAAGCACAGGGTTTATGGTCTCAGGAGGAGACTCTGCTCCCGATAAACATTCTAGAACAGAGAGCGATATTCAATGCGCTTCAGGCGTGGCCTCAACTGGCTGCGGCCAAATTCATCAGATTTCAGTCAGACAACATCACGACTGTAGCTTATATCAATCATCAAGGGGGAACACTGAGTTCTCTATCGATGATAGAGGTTTCCAAAATAATCCGATGGGCAGAGACTCTCTTGCCACCTTTCAGCAATCCATATCCCAGGGGTAGAGAACTGGGAGGCGGATTTCCTAAGTCGTCAGACTTTTCATCCGGGGGAGTGGGAGCTCCTTCCGGAGGTATTTGCCCAACTGATTCAGCTATGGGGCACACCAGAATTGGATCTGATGGTGTCTCGTCAGAACACCAAGCTTCCTTGTTACGGGTCCAGGTCAAGTGATCCCCAGGCAGTACTGATAGATGCTCTAGCAGTGCCCTGGTCCTTCAACCTGGCCTATGTGTTTCCACCATTCCCTCTCCTTCCTCGTCTGATTGCCAGAATCAAGCAGGAGAGAGCTTCAGTGATTTTGCTAGCACCTGCGTGGCCGCGCAGGATTTGGTATTCAGATCTGGTGGACATGTCATCCGTTCCACCAATGACTCTACCGCTGACTCAGGACCTTCTGATTCGGGGTCCATTCAAGCACCCAAATCTAATTTCTGCGTCTGACTGCTTTGAGATTGAACGCTTGATTTTAGCAAAGCGTGGTTTCTCTGATTCAGTCATTGATACCTTAATTCAGGCTCGAAAGCCTGTCACCAGGAAGATCTATCATAAGATATGGCGTAAATATCTTTACTGCTGTGATTCCAAGGTTTACTCATGGAGTAAGATCAGGATTCCTAGACTATTATCCTTTCTCCAAGAAGGATTGGAGAAGGGATTATCAGCTAGTTCCTTAAAGGGACAAATATCTGCTTTGTCTATCCTTTTACACAAGCGCCTGGCGGATGTTAGACATTCAGGCGTTTTGTCAGGCTTTAGTTAGAATCAAGCCTGTGTTTAAACCTGTTGCACCGCCATGGAGTTTAAATTTATTTCTTAAAGTTCTTCAAGGGGTTCCGTTTGAACCTATGCATACCATAGACATTGGCTACTAAAAACAGAACTTTCCAAGATAGAAGCTTATCTCTTCGGCTCGAAGAGTTTCTGAATTATCTGCTTTACAGTGTGACTCACCTTATCTTGTTTTCCATGCTGATAAGGTGGTTTTGCGTACCAAACCTGGATTCCTTCCTAAGGTTGTTTCTAATGGGAATATCAATCAGGAAATTGTTGTTCCTTCTCTGTGTCCTAATCCTTCTTCCAAGAAGGAACGTCTGTTGCACAACCTAGATGTGGTTCGTGCTTAAAGTTCTACTTACAAGCAACTAAAGATTTCCGTCAAACATCTTCATTGTTTGTTGTCTATTCTGGAAAGCGGAGAGGTCAAAAAGCTACGGCAACCTCTTTCTTTTTGGCTGAAAAGCATCATCCGTTTGGCTTATGAGACTGCTTGCCAGCAGCCTCCTGAAAGGATTACAGCTCACTCTACTAGAGTGGTGGCTTCCACATGGGCTTTTAAAAGTGAGGCTTCTGTTGAACAGATTTGTAAGGAGGTGACTTCGCTTCATGCTTTTTCCAAATTTTCCAAATTTGATACTTTTGCTTCTTCGGAGGCTATTTTAGAGAGAAAGTTGCTACAAGCAGTGGTGCCTTCCGTTTAGGTACCTGTCTTGTCCCTCCCGTCATCCGTGTCCTAAAGCTTTGGTATTGGTATCCCACAAATATTGGATGAATCTGTGGACTCTATACATCTTGCAAGAGAAAACAAAATTTATGCTTACCTGATAAATTTCTTTCTCTTGCGATGTATCGAGTCCACGGCCTGCCCTGTCTATTTAAGACAGGTAGTATATTTTATTAAAAAACTTCAGTCACCTCTGCACCCTATAGTTTCTCCTTTTTCTTCCTAGCCTTCGGTTGAATGACTGCGGGGTGGAGTTAGGGGAGGAGCTATATAGACAGCTCTGCTGTGGGTGCTCTTTGCCACTTCCTGTTGGGAAGGAGAATATCCCACAAGTATTGGATGAATCCGTGGACTCGATACATCGCAAGAGAGAGAAATTTATCAGGTAAGCATAAATTTTGTTTTCTTTCATATTGGCAAGAGTCCATGAGCTAGTGACGTATGGGATATGCAATCCTACCAGGAGGGGCAAAGTTTCCCAAACCTCAAAATGCCTATAAATACACCCCTCACCACACCCACAATTCAGTTTAACGAATAGCCAAGAAGTGGGGTGATAAAGAAAGGAGTAAAAAGCATCAACAAAGGAATTTAGAAATAATTGTGCTTTATACAAAAAAAAATAACCACCACAAAAAGGGTGGGCCTCATGGACTCTTGCCAATATGAAAGAAATGAATTTATCAGGTAAGTTCTTACATAAATTATGTTTTCTTTCATGTAATTGGCAAGAGTCCATGAGCTAGTGACGTATAGGATAGCAATACCCAAGATGTGGAACTCCACGCAAGAGTCACTAGAGAGGGAGGGATAAAAATAGAAACAGCCATTTCTCGCAGAAAAAATAATCCACAACCCAAAATATAAATTAATTTTCATTTAAATGAAAAAAACTGAAATTATAAGCAGAAGAATCAAACAGAAACAGCTGCCTGAAGAACTTTTCTACCAAAAACTGCTTCCGAAGAAGCGAATACATCAAAACGGTAGACTTTAGTAAATGTATGCAAAGAAGACCAGGTTGCTTCTTTGCAAATCTGATCAACTGAAGCTTCATTCTTAAAAGCCCACGAAGTGGAGACTGATCTAGTAGAATGAGCTGCAATTCTCTGAGACGGGGCTTGACCCGACCACAAATAAGCTGAATGAAACCAAAGCTTTAACCACGAAGCCAAGGAAACGGTAGAAGCCCTCTGACCTTTCCTAGAACCAAAAAAGATAACAAATAGACTAGAAATCTTCCTGAAATCTTTAGTAGCTTCAACATAATATTTCAAAGCTCCAAAAAATGGAATGATTTCTCCAAAGAATTCTTAAGATTAGGACACAAGGAAGGGACAACAATTTCTCTATTAAAGTTGTGAGAAATCACAACCTTAGGAAAGAATTTAAATGAAGTCCGCAAAACCGCCTTATCCTGATGAAAAATCAGAAAAGGAGATTTACAATAGCCGCTCTTCCAGCACAGTCATGTTAATGTTGTTTGGACGCCTGTTAGCGCTATTGTCCTTTTAAGGCCCTGGCTCTTTGGAGTGTTGGGCTCCTGCAAGGGGTGGCCTCTTCCCTTTGTGTTGGGACTTGCAAGGGCTTCTTGCTCTTGTTACCTGGGTTATTCTGGATTTTTTTTCCCTGGGAGTTTTTTTTATTTTTTTTTTATATATCAGACGAGGGATTTATGTTCCTGGAAGATTGTTTAATCTAAACATTTGTTGTGCCCTGGCTTCTCGTCCTGATCTTCCGATTGTACTCTGTGTTTTCTCTTTGTGGATCATGCTGTGGGATTTTACCGGACCTTATGATCCTAGAACTGGCTGGGGGGGGGGGGGGGGGGGGGGTTTCCAGTTTCCAGTTTCCGGGGTACTTGGGCTTAGCCCTTGTTCTGGCTGTTCTGTTTTACAACTTGGCCAAATTTTCTGAGAGCTGGGGCTCCTTGGGGCTTGTCTTGTGCCGGATGATATGGTTCCCTTAGGACAGCCAACTGACTTGACCTGATGGGGGGGCTTTCCTGCCTAGCAAACGGAAGGCTTGCGGTTGCTCAGCTGTCACTTTTGCGCGTATGTGTGCTAGGAAGATGGTGTTTTAAGGGGTTCTTCCGTGTTAGTCAGTGCCGTGGCCTTGTGTCCTATCTGTTCTTCCTACAACTTCCAGTCATATGGGCTGGTGTTTCTCAAACCCTCTCCTCTTCAGGGGGCTCTTTGTCCTCACGGCAGTGTGGTTCCCTTTTAGGGGCCTCTCCTGTGTTTGGGAGGTTGGAACAGATGTTTATCTGGTTCGGGGATTTGTCTGCTCTTTGAGTTGTTCCTGTCCATCTGGGCAGTTGCTGGCTCTGCATTGAGACTTAGTCGGGTGGCCTTGCTAGATCTCCTTAGGTCTAACTCCTGCTCAATTTGTCTTTAGGTTTAAGTGGCTGTGTCCATTCTTCTGCCCTTTTGGGGGCCGGTCTTGGGGTTCCTTTCGGTTCTCTTGCTTTCAGATCTGCCGTTGCTTGGTCTGATCCGGCTAGGTGTAGGATCTGAGATCTGTTGTTCATCCTCAGGTCTTGGGGGTGACAGTGGACCTTCTTTTCTTCTGTTAAGTGTGATCAGTCCACGGGTCATCATTACTTCTGGGATATTACTCCTCCCCAACAGGAAGTGCAAGAGGATTCACCCAGCAGAGCTGCATATAGCTCCTCCCCTCTACGTCACCCCCAGTCATTCTCTTGCACCCAACGACTAGATAGGATGTGTGAGAGGACTATGGTGATTTTATTTAGTTTTATTTCTTCAACCAAAAGTTTATTTTTTAATAGCACCGGAGTGTGTTATTCCTTCTCTGGTGGAGTTTGAAGAAGAATCTACCAGAGTTTTTACTATGATTTTAGCCGGAGTTGTTAAGATCATATTGCTGTTTCTCGGCCATCTGAGGAGAGGTAAACTTCAGATCAGGGGACAGCGGGCAGTTTAATCTGCAAAGAGGTATGTAGCAGTTTTTATTTTCTGACAATGGAATTGATGAGAAAATCCTGCCATACCGACATAATATCATGTATGTATATTTAACATTTGAGTATTCTGGGGAATGGTACTTCACTGGAATTACACTGTGTATATAAGACTTTAGCCTAATTGCAAAGCAACAGGTTTTTTAATAACTCTTAATTTATGTTAAACGTTTTTGCTGGAATGTAAAATCGTTTTCATTTTCTGAGGTACTGGGTGAATAAAATGTTTGGGCACTATTTTTCCACTTGGCAGTTGCTTGATCTAATTATGACAGTTTACTGATCTCTCTCACTGTTGTGTGTGAGGGGGAGGGACCTTTTTTTTGGCGCTTTTGCTACGCATCAAAAATTTCAGTCAGAAGCTCATTGTTTTTTCCTGCATGTTCCGGTTTATCTCTACAGAACTCAGGGGTCTTCAAAGCTTGTTTGAGGGAAGTAATCTAACAGAGCTGTGAGATTATAGTTGACTGTGATAAAAAACGTTTATTCTTTAACTTTTTTATGCCATCAGGGTTAGTTTTTCTTTGCTAATGGGAACAAACCTTTGCTAAATTGTGTTTTGTTTTTCAAAGTTTATTGATTTCAACTGTTATATATCTTTCAGTGCTTCTTAAAGCACAGTACGTTTTTTCATTGTGTTTTACTTGAATAATATTTCCAAGTTGCAAGTTTATTTGCTAGTGTGTTAAACATGTCTGATTCAGAGGATGAGACCTGTACTATTTGTGCCAACGCCAAAGTGGAGCCCAATAGAAATTTATGTACTAACTGTATTGATGCTACTTTAAATAAAAGTCAATCTGTACAAATTGAACAAATTTCACCAAACAACGAGGGGAGAGTTATGCCGACTAACTCGCCTCACGTGACAGTACCTGCATCTCCCGCTCGGGAGGTGCGCGATATGGTGGCGCCCAGTACATCTGGGCGGCCATTACAAATAACATTACAAGATATGGCTACTGTTATGACTGAGGTTTTGGCTAAATTACCAGAACTAAGAGGCAAGCGTGATCACTCTGGGGTGAGAACAGAGTGCGCTGATAATGCTAGGGCCATGTCAGATACTGCATCACAACTTGCAGAACATGAGGACGGAGAGCTTCATTCTGCGGCTGACGGTTCTGATCCAAACAGATTGGATTCAGATATTTCAAATTTTAAATTTAAGCTGGAAAACCTCCGTGTATTACTAGGGGAGGTGTTAGCGGCCCTGAATGATTGTAACACAGTTGCAATACCAGAGAAAATGTGTAGGTTGGATAAATATTTTGCTGTACCAACAAGTACTGACGTTTTTCCTATACCTAAGAGACTAACTGAAATTATTACTAAGGAGTGGGATAGACCCGCTGTGCCGTTCTCACCGCCTCCGATATTTAGAAAGATGTTTCCATTAGACACCGCCACACGGGACTTATGGCAAACGGTCCCTAAGGTGGAGGGAGCAGTTTCTACTTTAGCTAAGCGTACCACTATCCCGGTAGAGGATAGCTGTGCCTTTTCAGATCCAATGGATAAAAAGTTAGAGGGTTACCTTAAGAAAATGTTTGTTCAACAAGGTTTTATATTGCAACCCCTTGCATGCATTGCGCCGGTCACGGCTGCAGCGGCATTCTGGATTGAGTCTCTAGAAGAGAACCTTAGTTCAGCTACGCTGGACGACATTTCGGACAGGCTTAGAATACTTAAGCTAGCTAATTCATTCATTTCGGAAGCCGTAGTACATTTAATTAAACTTACGGCTAAGAATTCCGGATTCGC
Organism: Bombina bombina; assembly: GCF_027579735.1. Taxonomy (NCBI): domain Eukaryota; kingdom Metazoa; phylum Chordata; class Amphibia; order Anura; family Bombinatoridae; genus Bombina; species Bombina bombina. Next base: position 357,841,911 of record NC_069499.1, read on the forward strand.
CATTCAGGCGCGTAGAGCACTGTGGCTAAAATCCTGGTCAGCTGATGTAACTTCTAAGTCCAAATTACTTAATATACCTTTCAAGGGACAGACCTTATTTGGGCCCGGTTTGAAAGAAATTATCGCTGACATTACAGGAGGTAAGGGCCACGCCCTGACTCAAGACAAAGCCAAACCTAAGGCTAGACAGTCTAATTTTCGTTCCTTTCGGAATTTCAAAGCAGGAGCAGCATCAACTTCCACTGCTCCAAAACAAGAAGGATCTGGTACTCGCTACAGACAAGGCTGGAGACCTAACCAGTCCTGGAACAAGGGCAAGCAGGCCAGGAAACCTGCTGCTGCCCCTAAAACAGCATGAATTGAGGGCCCCCGATCCGGGATCGGATCTAGTGGGGGGCAGACTTTCTCTCTTCGCCCAGGCTTGGGCAAGAGATGTCCAGGATCCCTGGGCGCTAGAGATAATATCTCAGGGATACCTTCTGGACTTCAAATACTCTCCTCCAAGAGAGAGATTTCATCTGTCAAGGTTGTCAACAAACCAAACAAAGAAAGAAGCGTTTCTACGCTGCATACAAGAACTATTGTTAATGGGAGTAATCCATCCAGTTCCACGGTCGGAACAGGGACAGGGGTTTTACTCAAATCTGTTTGTGGTTCCCAAAAAAGAGGGAACTTTCAGACCAATCCTGGATTTAAAGATCCTAAACAAATTCCTAAGAGTTCCATCATTCAAAATGGAGACTATTCGGACAATTTTACCCATGATCCAAGAAGGTCAGTACATGACCACAGTGGATTTAAAGGATGCTTACCTTCACATACCGATTCACAAAGATCATTACCGGTATCTAAGGTTTGCCTTTCTAGACAGGCATTACCAGTTTGTAGCTCTTCCATTCGGATTGGCTACAGCTCCAAGAATCTTCACAAAGGTTCTAGGTGCTCTTCTGGCGGTACTAAGACCGCGGGGAATTTCGGTAGCTCCGTACCTAGACGACATTCTGATACAAGCTTCAAGCTTTCAAACTGCCAAGTCTCATACAGAGTTAGTACTGGCTTTTCTAAGGTCACATGGATGGAAGGTGAACGAAAAGAAAAGTTCACTCGTTCCACTCACAAGAGTTCCCTTCCTGGGGACTCTTATAGATTCTGTAGAAATGAAGATTTACCTGACAGAGGACAGGTTAACAAGACTTCAAAGTGCTTGCCGCACCCTTCATTCCATTCAACACCCGTCAGTGGCTCAATGCATGGAGGTAATCGGCTTAATGGTAGCGGCAATGGACATAGTGCCATTTGCTCGCTTACACCTCAGACCACTGCAACTATGCATGCTAAGTCAGTGGAATGGGGATTACTCAGACTTGTCCCCTTCTCTGAATCTGGATCAAGAGACCAGAAATTCTCTTCTATGGTGGCTTTCTCGGCCACATCTGTCCAGGGGGATGCCATTCAGCAGACCAGACTGGACAATTGTAACAACAGACGCCAGCCTTCTAGGTTGGGGTGCCGTCTGGAATTCTCTGAAGGCTCAGGGACAATGGAGTCAGGAGGAGAGTCTCCTGCCAATAAACATTCTGGAATTGAGAGCAGTTCTCTATGCCCTCCTGGCTTGGCCCCAGTTGACAACTCGGGGGTTCATCAGGTTTCAGTCGGACAACATCACGACTGTAGCTTACATCAACCATCAGGGAGGGACAAGGAGCTCCCTAGCAATGATGGAAGTATCAAAGATAATTCGCTGGGCAGAGTCTCACTCTTGCCACCTGTCAGCAATCCACATCCCGGGAGTGGAGAACTGGGAGGCGGATTTCTTAAGTCGTCAGACTTTTCATCCGGGGGAGTGGGAACTTCATCCGGAGGTCTTTGCCCAAATACTTCGACGTTGGGGCAAACCAGAGATAGATCTCATGGCGTCTCGACAGAACGCCAAGCTTCCTCGTTACGGGTCCAGATCCAGGGATCCAGGAGCAGTCCTAATAGATGCCCTGACAGCACCTTGGGACTTCAGGATGGCTTATGTGTTTCCACCCTTCCCGATGCTTCCTCGATTGATTGCCAGAATCAAACAGGAGAGAGCATCAGTGATTCTAATAGCACCTGCATGGCCACGCAGGACTTGGTATGCAGACCTGGTGGACATGTCATCCTGTCCACCTTGGTCTCTACCTCTGAAACAGGATCTCCTGATACAGGGTCCTTTCAAACATCAAAATCTAACTTCTCTGAAGCTGACTGCTTGGAAATTGAACGTTTGATTTTATCAAGACGTGGGTTTTCTGAGTCAGTTATTGACACCTTAATACAGGCTAGGAAGCCTGTTACCATAAAGATTTACCATAAGATATGGCGTAAATACCTATATTGGTGTGAATCCAAAGGTTACTCTTGGAGTAAGGTTAGGATTCCTAGGATATTGTCCTTTCTACAAGAAGGTTTAGAAAAGGGTTTATCCGCTAGTTCATTAAAGGGACAGATCTCAGCTCTGTCTATTCTGTTACACAAACGTCTGTCAGAAGTGCCAGACGTTCAGGCTTTTTGTCAGGCTTTGGCGAGGATTAAGCCTGTGTTTAAAACTGTTGCTCCGCCATGGAGTTTAAACCTTGTTCTTAACGTTTTACAGGGCGTTCCGTTTGAACCCCTCCATTCCATTGATATAAAGTTGTTATCTTGGAAAGTTCTATTTTTAATGGCTATTTCCTCGGCTCGAAGAGTCTCTGAGTTATCAGCCTTACATTGTGATTCTCCTTATTTGATTTTTCATTCAGATAAGGTAGTTCTGCGTACTAAACCTGGGTTCTTACCTAAAGTAGTCACTAACAGGAATATCAATCAAGAGATTGTTGTTCCTTCTTTGTGCCCAAATCCTTCTTCGAAGAAGGAACGTCTACTACACAATCTGGACGTAGTTCGTGCCCTAAAATTTTACTTACAGGCAACTAAGGAATTTCGACAAACATCTTCTCTGTTTGTCGTGTACTCTGGTCAGAGGAGAGGTCAAAAGGCTTCTGCTACCTCTCTTTCCTTTTGGCTTCGTAGTATAATACGTTTAGCTTATGAGACTGCTGGACAGCAGCCTCCTGAAAGGATTACAGCTCATTCTACTAGAGCTGTGGCTTCCACTTGGGCCTTCAAGAATGAGGCCTCTGTTGAACAGATTTGCAAGGCTGCAACTTGGTCTTCGCTTCATACTTTTTCCAAATTTTACAAATTTGACACTTTTGCTTCCTCGGAGGCTATTTTTGGGAGAAAGGTTCTTCAGGCAGTGGTTCCTTCTGTATAAAGAGCCTGCCTATCCCTCCCGTCATCCGTGTACTTTTGCTTTGGTATTGGTATCCCAGAAGTAATGATGACCCGTGGACTGATCACACTTAACAGAAGAAAACATAATTTATGCTTACCTGATAAATTCCTTTCTTCTGTAGTGTGATCAGTCCACGGCCCGCCCTGTTTTTAAGGCAGGCAGTTATTTTTTAAATTATACTCCAGTCACCACTACACCCTTGGTTTCTCCTTTCTCGTTGGTCCTTGGTCGAATGACTGGGGGTGACGTAGAGGGGAGGAGCTATATGCAGCTCTGCTGGGTGAATCCTCTTGCACTTCCTGTTGGGGAGGAGTAATATCCCAGAAGTAATGATGACCCGTGGACTGATCACACTACAGAAGAAAGGAATTTATCAGGTAAGCATAAATTATGTTTTTTAGAGGTTCTGTGCCTCAGTCTCAGAGTTCTGACAGTTTGAGGACTTTGTCTTCAGCTGTATTTTCGGTGCTGTTGCACGATATTTGGGAGATGTTTCTTCTCATTGATGATGCCTGGTTGCTCCCTTGTGGGTTGGGCATCGTCTCCCCTTGTTCTAGGGATCCATTTGCGTCTGTGTGATTTGGCCTTCCTTTGAAGGGGGTGTTTCCTTTATGGATTTTGCTGTACCTTTTGGGTATCCTTTTCGCTTACCCTTGTTCTCTCCCTTTGGGGGATTTTGGTACTGTACTAGTATGGGTTGTGTGGGGACTGACTGCAGGGCAACGGTTCTCCTGGAGGAGTTTTGGCTCAGCGAGTCTGCTTGCGGTCTCTTGTTAGGTTTTCAGACTATCTACGAGTCGGTGTCCTTGGGGTCTTTTACTTCTAGTTTTTTTGCCCGGCTCAGACGAAGCGGGGTTTGGTCGGGTTGTGGTTTTTCAGGCCTGGTGCCCTCAGAATGGGCAGTTTATTGTACCCTCCCTTTTTTGTATTCAGTGTCCTCTAGCTTGGGTATTTTTTCAAAAGTAATGAATGCAGCTGTGGACTCTTTCCTTTTATGAAGAAAAACTTAAATTATGCTTACCTGATAATTTTCTTTTCTTCATATGTCCACAGCTCCCCACCCATATTTTTTCTGTGGGGCATCTCTTATTTTTTATTCTTCTGGCACCTTTTCACTCTGGTATTTCTACTGTTCCTTGTTCCTCGGCAGAATGACTGGGGGATGAGGGAAGTGGGAGGAGTATTTAAGCCTTTGGCTGGGGTGGCTTTTTCCGCCTCCTGGTGGCCAGGTTCTTATTTCCCGCCTCCTGGTGGCCAGGTTCTTATTTCCGAAAAGTAATGAATGAAGTTTTTTTTTTTTTAATATTCTATGCAGTGGTCTGATGATTATCAGGTAATATTTACAAAATAAATGAACAACAAAGGGACAGGGGCATGCCTTTGTTTCCATTGGATGTAGGTCACCTTGTACAAAGGTTCACGGAAGAGTAGTGTTTTTAGGGAAAAGCTGGAAATAATAAAAGCTTGGAACAGATAATTCCACAAAAAGGTGCAGTTTTAGAATAGTACTGTAGCTGTGAACGTGAGGATGTAAAATTGAGAGAAGACATTGGTATAAGGTGCAGTGTTATTGAGAGATTTTAAAGGGACAGTTCACCCAAAATTTTTCTCCCCTTTAAATTGTTCCCAATGATCCATTTTACCTGCTGGAGTGTATTAAATTGTTTACAAGTGACTCCTTTACCCCTATTTCTGCATATGAAATAGCTGATTTAGCCTGTGGTATCACAACCTATACTAAAAGTTTTGATATAAAACTGTTGGAAATATTAATTGCGCTATGTTCTGATCTATGCTCGTGGGTACAAAAATAAAGCATCTGCAAATTTTGGTAATGTGAATAAAGAAAGGTAATTCTCTCACTGTGTTTCACTATCTTGGTGGATGTATAAATGATTACGATACCGTGTGTGATATAGTGTCACTATAAATGATGTTACTCACAAAGTTCGTTGTCTGAGTCTTGGTTAGAAAATCTAGTAGCTCAATACAAAAAACAAACAAAAATAAACTTAGTACATATAATGCATATAACATTGGGATACCTTTATATATACGATAATATACACATAATGATATAAATATAATAGTATAAAAACTTTGTAAGATTCGAGTCCCCAAAGGTTTAAATAACCCACTATAGTTGTGTGTGTTTGTCCGATTTTAATGCCTTGGGATAACACCACAGTACCTTAAGTTTTAAGTTCCAAAGACGATAAACATGATATCACTGGGTATATGTGATTTTGGTAGAGCTCCCGATCTGTGTTCTCATATCCTTATGTGGGCTGTGCCTTGGCTCTGTATTCTTAGATTCTGATGACCATATCTTTAATTCTTGATGTGGAGTCGATGTGCCTGTTCTGTGCTGCCTCTGTCCAGCCTGGTATTTCCTGTCCTTGGCTTGATGTGTAGTTACATATGCAGAAAGAAAAGAGGCGCACAAGGCAAGACTCAAGTGATGATTTTATTACAAAAAATTGCATGCGCAAACAATATTGCACTTGCTAGATATATAAAAACAACAAGCATTCATGGGAAGCGTATAGTAGTTAGAATTTCTTTATCTCTTACAGCAAGGCTGAGATGGATTGCCTTCTTTTGCCGCACCAATGTCTGACAAGTTTTCTGGATACCTTTTGTAAGCAAACTTGGTGGCTTGGCGAGGATAAGGGCACTTCAACTCTGTATTTTAGTTCCTGATCTCAACGTGTTTCCCCTGGCCAGTGGCCGAGCTTTTTCAAGAGGAGAAATTGACGGATGTTTTCAAAATTGCACCCTTTGTATTTAAAGGGAAGTACACCAATCACAAGATGGAGGTGTGTCGGGTATCTGCCACTTGTATTAGTTCACATTTATCTCAATCAATTATACCATACTAAAAAAATTAATACATATATAAAACCAGAACGTTTAGTTAAAAAAAATTTTTGTGTCTACTAAAAAACTTTGATATATATATATTTCGATTTACACTTCATATTAAAAATATACCTTATTAGATATTTCCACAATGCAAAAAAATAAATTAATAAAAACATAAAAACAGTTCATATCGTTATTCAATTGTAATGCCCTATTATGGTTGATCGCTTAGGTGATTATAAGTACATAATATATTGTATATTATTCTCTGAGTTGATGCTTTATTGCGTTATGCTACTAGTCACAATATATGCAAAGCATAACGTCTTTGTTCTATGTATATGCTCAAGACCTACAGGGCTCTCCTAATGGATATGTGTTTATAGTGTGCCGTGTGTTATATTCTATTACGGGCCTGATTCCTAATACCAGATACTAATTAAACGTACCGCTTACTGTGGGTAATGTAGATGGATTACTGAGTACTGTTACTAAATGATTTTTAATAGACTACAGTTACGGTACTGGTATTTCGTAAAGGATGTTTTGCCTCTTAATATATTATATAATTGTAGACCGCTAGATGGATATGCTTAATTTGTCAAAGCCTATAAGTGAACAGATAACACTGGTTGCAGTTACGGCACTTAACTTTAAATGTACAACCGCTTACATGGGGACTGTATTATGTATATTTTGAAAACATCAGTCAATTTCTCCTCTTTAAAAAGCCTGGCCTCTTATCGCGGGAAACGCGTCTAGGTCAAGAACTAAAATACAGAGTTGAAGTGCACTTGTCCTCGCCAAGCCACAAAGTATGCGTACAAGGTATCCGGAAAACTTGTCAGAGACTTTGGTGCAGCATAAGAAGGCAATCCATCTCAGCCTTGCTGTAAGCGACAAGGAAATTCTCACTACTATACGCTTCCCCTGAATGCTTGTTGTTTTTATATATCTAGTAAGTGCAATATTGTTTGCGTGTGCAATTTTTTGTAATAAAACCATCACTTGAGTTTGCCTTGTGCTCCTTTTCTCTTTTCTTTCTGCATAAAAGTTTTGATACTTGAGTATATGCTATTGACATGACAGACTATGTAAACACAGGCAGCAGAAGAAATTACTATCTCAGTGGGGTGCAGGATAGTTTTAAGTAATTTCCATTGTTCTTTCTAAGTATTGAGCTTTGGTTTACAAACTGATATAAGATAAGGAAGCTAGTGTGTGTAAATAAGTGATAACATGATGAGATCGGAAAGTACCTGAAGCTCAACCCATAGCTCAACCCATTGTAACAGGCTGTGGTTTAAAAGCACAACACCAGCTACTTCATATACACAAATCTAAAAATGCAATTCCTCATACATTTTATACACTGCAGCTGGTATAACAAGTCATTGAAAATACATTAATTGGAAAATAATTTTACAGTATACTGTCCCTTTAAGAAATGTATTCTTGAGACTTGGAGGGTAAGGCAAAGTGGGAGGAGGGTTTAGCTGAGAGGTGTAGCAGACACGGAGCTACGTGTAAGGAAGGTATGACTTGGGGTAAAAGGTAGCTTGGAAGCT